>NC_090185.1:4224963-4274963 GCF_024679245.1 Pseudorasbora parva | reverse complement strand
GAGTGAGTCATTGAATCATTCATTCAATAAATTTGTTCAAAAACAATGATTCATCCAGTAATGAAACAAGTGAAGTCTTTATGAGTGAGTCATTGAATCATTCACTCAAGAGATACGTTTAAAAACACTGATTCATCCAGTAATGAAAACAAGTAAAGTCTTTATGAGTGAGTCATTGAATCATTCACTCAAGAGATCCGTTTAAAAACGCTAATTCATCCAGTAATGAAAACAAGTGAAGTATTTACAAGTGAGTCATTGAATCATTCATTCAAGAGATTTGTTCAAAAACACTGATTAATCCAGTAATAAAAACAAGTGAAGTATTTACAAGTGAGTCATTGAATCATTCACTCAAGAGATCCGTTTAAAAACACTGATTCATCCAGTATTGAAACAAGTGAATTATTTATGAGTGAGTCATTGAATCATTCATTCAATAAATTTGTTCAAAAACAATGATTCATCCAGTAATGAAACAAGTGAAGTCTTTATGAGTGAGTCATTGAATCATTCACTCAAGAGATACGTTTAAAAACACTGATTCATCCAGTAATGAAAACAAGTAAAGTCTTTATGAGTGAGTCATTGAATCATTCACTCAAGAGATCCGTTTAAAAACGCTAATTCATCCAGTAATGAAAACAAGTGAAGTATTTACAAGTGAGTCATTGAATCATTCATTCAAGAGATTTGTTCAAAAACACTGATTCATCCAGTAATAAAAACAAGTGAAGTATTTACAAGTGAGTCATTGAATCATTCACTCAAGAGATCCGTTTAAAAACACTGATTCATCCAGTAATGAAACAAGTGAAGTATTTATGAGTGAGTCATTGAATCATTCATTCAATAAATTTGTTCAAAAACAATGATTCATCCAGTAATGAAACAAGTGAAGTCTTTATGAGTGAGTCATTGAATCATTCACTCAAGAGATACGTTTAAAAACACTGATTCATCCAGTAATGAAAACAAGTAAAGTCTTTATGAGTGAGTCATTGAATCATTCACTCAAGAGATCCGTTTAAAAACGCTAATTCATCCAGTAATGAAAACAAGTGAAGTATTTACAAGTGAGTCATTGAATCATTCATTCAAGAGATTTGTTCAAAAACACTGATTAATCCAGTAATAAAAACAAGTGAAGTATTTACAAGTGAGTCATTGAATCATTCACTCAAGAGATCCGTTTAAAAACACTGATTCATCCAGTATTGAAACAAGTGAATTATTTATGAGTGAGTCATTGAATCATTCATTCAATAAATTTGTTCAAAAACAATGATTCATCCAGTAATGAAACAAGTGAAGTCTTTATGAGTGAGTCATTGAATCATTCACTCAAGAGATACGTTTAAAAACACTGATTCATCCAGTAATGAAAACAAGTAAAGTCTTTATGAGTGAGTCATTGAATCATTCACTCAAGAGATCCGTTTAAAAACGCTAATTCATCCAGTAATGAAAACAAGTGAAGTATTTACAAGTGAGTCATTGAATCATTCATTCAAGAGATTTGTTCAAAAACACTGATTAATCCAGTAATAAAAACAAGTGAAGTATTTACAAGTGAGTCATTGAATCATTCACTCAAGAGATCCGTTTAAAAACACTGATTCATCCAGTAATGAAACAAGTGAAGTATTTATGAGTGAGTCATTGAATCATTCATTCAATAAATTTGTTCAAAAACAATGATTCATCCAGTAATGAAACAAGTGAAGTCTTTATGAGTGAGTCATTGAATCATTCACTCAAGAGATACGTTCAAAAACACTGATTAATCCAGTAATAAAAACAAGTGAAGTATTTACAAGTGAGTCATTGAATCATTCACTCAAGAGATCCGTTTAAAAACACTGATTCATCCAGTAATGAAACAAGTGAAGTATTTATGAGTGAGTCATTGAATCATTCATTCAATAAATTTGTTCAAAAACAATGATTCATCCAGTAATGAAACAAGTGAAGTCTTTATGAGTGAGTCATTGAATCATTCACTCAAGAGATACGTTTAAAAACACTGATTCATCCAGTAATGAAAACAAGTAAAGTCTTTATGAGTGAGTCATTGAATCATTCACTCAAGAGATCCGTTTAAAAACGCTAATTCATCCAGTAATGAAAACAAGTGAAGTATTTACAAGTGAGTCATTGAATCATTCATTCAAGAGATTTGTTCAAAAACACTGATTCATCCAGTAATAAAAACAAGTGAAGTATTTACAAGTGAGTCATTGAATCATTCATTCAAGAGATCCGTTTAAAAACACTGATTCATCCAGTAATGAAACAAGTGAAGTATTTATGAGTGAGTCATTGAATCATTCATTCAATAAATTTGTTCAAAAACAATGATTCATCCAGTAATGAAACAAGTGAAGTCTTTATGAGTGAGTCATTGAATCATTCACTCAAGAGATTCGTTCAAAAACACTGATTCATCCAGTAATGAAAACAAGTAAAGTCTTTATGAGTGAGTCATTGAATCATTCACTCAAGAGATCCGTTTAAAAACGCTAATTCATCCAGTAATGAAAACAAGTGAAGTATTTACAAGTGAGTCATTGAATCATTAATTCAAGAGATTTGTTCAAAAACACTGATTCATCCAGTAATAAAAACAAGTGAAGTATTTACAAGTGAGTCATTGAATCATTCACTCAAGAGATCCGTTTAAAAACACTGATTCATCCAGTAATGAAACAAGTGAAGTATTTAAGAGTGAGTCATTGAATCATTCATTCAATAAATTTGTTCAAAAACAATGATTCATCCAGTAATGAAACAAGTGAAGTCTTTATGAGTGAGTCATTGAATCATTCACTCAAGAGATCCGTTTAAAAACGCTAATTCATCCAGTAATGAAAACAAGTGAAGTATTTACAAGTGAGTCATTGAATCATTCACTCAAGAGATCCGTTTAAAAACACTGATTCATCCAGTAATAAAAACAAGTTAAGTATTTACAAGTGAGTCATTGAATCATTCATTCAAGAGATTTGTTCAAAAACACTGATTCATCCAGTAATGAAACAAGTGAAGTCTTTATGAGTGAGTCATTGAATCATTCACCTTAAGAGATCCGTTTAAAAACACTGATTCATCCAGTAATGAAACAAGTGAAATATTTATGAGTGATTCGCTGAATTATTCATTCAAAAGATTTCTTAAAAATCTAGACTCTTGCAGTAATGAAACGAGTAAACAATAAAGTACAACTAAACCAAACATGCTGACATTTTCAATAATGTTTACTGCCATGTCAACAAGTTGATAGGAACATGTCTTGGTACAACTCTCAGACATAAATAACACAAAGGACAAACATCATAAGTACAAAAACAGACAATGTTCCCACACTTTGACATCTGCAAAGTTATTAGCTTAGACAAATATTCAAGCAAATATTGTCACAATTAAAGATGTGGACACGAAAGGCGTCAATTGAGTGTGAATAAGTACAGGTGAGATTTCAGACTTTCTGTTTCTCATGCAAATCTATCGCGCGACTTCAGGAGACGGCGAATATAGTGCACAATACTAGTTTTTTTATTGTATGGGAAATAGCGTCATAATATCTTCTTCTATGTTCACCAGAAGGCCGTAGACACGAGAGGTGTGTAAGTGACAGCATTTTCATCTCTTTAAAATCCTCCACCAGAAGCTTTGACCAGCAGACAACGCCTCGTGGAAGCCATCACCTCCACCTGACACACACACACACACACACACACACACGCACACACACACACACTTGCCTGAGCAGCCCAGATTAATCATGAAGCAGATTAGCAGGCTCGGATTTGCTGAATGTCAAAAATGATTATTGCATGTCACCTTTGTGATCCCGCATCAGCGGCCGAGCCCAAGCTTCTCCAGAGTCCCACGGAGTGAAAAGACTTTCTTTGCGGCTTCAGGATCAGTTTTTCAAGCACATTTGGGTTCATTTCTGCTTTAAAGGGTTAGTTCACCCAAAAATGAAATGTATGTCATTAACTCCTCACCCTAAGGAGTTATGAATCAGTGAATCGATTCATGATTCGGATTGCGAGTCAAACTGCTGAAATCACGAGACATTGGCGATCCGAATCATGAATCGATTCGCTGATTCATAACCGTTTGAATCTTTATTTGAGGATTGAACACAAACGCGGAAGAGAAGCCAATGCTGAATAAAGTCGTAGTTTTTGTTATTTTTGGACCCAAATGTATTTTGGATGCTTCAAGAGACTCTAATTAACCCACTGATGTCTCATATGGACTACTGTGATGATGTTTTTATTCCCTTTCTGGACATGGACAGTATAGTGTGCATACACTTTCATTGAAGGAACATAAAAGCTCTCATTGATTCTCATGAAAACGCATCCCAGAGAACGATCGACTCGCTAACCATCTGTTCATCACCCCGAGGGGCATTTCTCACCGGAGTTGCCCTTTAAGAAAACCACACATCATTGGAAGCGTCAAACATCATTTTAAAGAAAGATTAAGATTGATTAATAATCATGAATATTTTGAATGGGACTCGAGTGAGAACGAGTCAATTCCGAGTCCAGATGCACATGAGTCCATGACAAGACCGAGACCATTAAGATATGGTCTCGAGACCGAGTCCGAGTCTGGAGTAGAAATCACTGGCTTTTTCAGGTTCCTCGTGATCTCCTTGTGAAGAAATTGGAGATGTGAGGTTCCCAGGGACTTTAACTCTCGAGCGATCGCAGGTGTCCGTTTCTGCGAGGTCTGTCAACAAGTACCAATCGCCCGAGGACGCTGCGAATCACATTAGATTGTTGCAATTTCCTCCTCGTCTCAGTTGCAAAATTGGCCTTATTGTTGAAGTTAATTTCCTAAAGCTCTCGGTAGACTTTGACTTGCTCACCCCACACCTGCTAAAGATTTCCTTCTCCAGCCTTCTGCGGAAAAAAAGCGTCTCGTTGGGGTCGGCTTGAAGCATCATAATCAGCGGTAATTGTGTTAATATGACTGGAGAATGGTGGGAAGTGGACCAGCACAGCGGGACAAAGGGTCCTGTTGGTCAGCGTCTTTAGGAGCGTCCGTCCGGTTAAGTCCGATTTCTTTCTCCTTTCAAAAAATAAAATAGACACGAGACGATGTTTCACTTACAAATAAGAGATGCTCTGAACTGATAATAATAATAATAATAATAATAATAATAATAATAATAATAATAATAATTAATGATAATAATAATAATTAATAATAATAATAATTAATAATAATAATAATAATTATTATTATTATTATAAATAATAATAATAATAATAATAATTAATAATAATAATTAATAATAATAATAATAATAATAATAATAATAATTAATATTAATTATAATAATTAATAATAATAATAATAATAATAATAATAATAATAATAATAATAATAATTAATAATAATAAGCAAAAGTACATATTTGTGCAGCACTAAATATCATTCAATAACTTGGATGTTTCTTATATCCTATTTAATTATTATTTAATTTTTTTTATTTGAAAACTGAAAAGTCGTCGTATTGCAGATTGCAGAGTTTATTATTGATTTTGTTGTTCATATGAGGCTATTATTATTATAGACTGAAAACTCGTCGTATTAAAGAAGCCAGTGCATGAAACACAAAGGCGATGTTTAAGAGATCTTCATTTTTTTTATTATTATTATTATTATTATTATTATTATTATTATTATTATTATTATTATTATTATTATTATTATTATTATTATTAAAGACTGGAAAGCCGTTGTATTAAAGAAACCAGTGCAGTTTATTTTCTTTGTTGTCATGTGTTATATCTTGTATTATGACAAGTTATGTTCATTTGATGTTTTATGTGTTATGTTACGTTACCTGTTATGTTATGACGTTGCGTGTTATGTGATGTGTTGTGTTGTTTTGTGTAATGAATTGTTGTTGTGTTGTTTTAAGTTGTTTTGTGTTATGTTGTGTTGTGTTATGATGTGTTGTGTTGTTATAAGTTGTGTTGTGTGTTGTTGTGTTTTTTTAAGTTGTGTTGTGTGTTGTTGTGTTGTGTTATGATGTGTTATGTTGTGTTATGTCGTGTTGTTATACGTTGTGTTGTTGTTTTGTGTTATGATGTTGTGTTGTGTGTTGTTTATGTGTTGTGTTATGATGTGTTGTGTTGTTTTAAGTTTTGTTATGTGTTGTGTTATGTTGTGTTATGATGTGTTGTTTTAAGTTGTGTGTTATGCATTGTGTTGTGAGTTGTGTTGTGTGTTATGCATTGTGTTGTGAGTTGTGTGTTGATGTGTGTTGTGTTGTTTTACGTTGTGTTATGTGTTGTGTTGTGTTGTTTTAAGTTTTGTTGTGTTATGATGTGTTGTGTTGTTATGCGTTGTGTTGTGTGTTGTGTTATGATGTGTGTTGTGTTGTTTTACGTTGTGTTATGTGTTGTGTTGTGTTGTTTTAAATTGTGTTGTGTTGTTTTACGTTGTGTTATGTGTTGTGTTGTGTTGTTTTAAGTTTTGTTGTGTTGTGTTGTGTTATGATGTGTTGTGTTGTTATAAGTTGTGTTGTGTGTTGTTTATGTGTTGTGTTATGATGTGTTGTGTTGTTTTAAGTTGTGTTATGTGTTGTGTTATGTTGTGTTATGATGTGTTGTTTTAAGTTGTGTTGTGTGTGATGCGTTGTGTTGTGAGTTGTGTTGTGTGTTATGCGTTGTGTTGTGAGTTGTGTTGTGTTGTTTTAAGTTGTGTTGCGTTATGTTTTTTTATGATGTGTGTTGTGTTGTTTTAAGTTGTGTTATGTGTTGTGTTGTGTTGTGTTGTTATAAGTTGTGTTGTGTTATGCTGTGCTGTGTGTTGTTGTTTTGTGTTATGATGTGTTGTGTGTTATGTTGTGTTGTGTGTTGTTATGTGTTGTGTTGTGTTATTTTGTGTTATGTTGTTTTGTGGGACATGTTTTATGTAATGTGTTGATATGTTATATTTTATATCATGTGTTGTTATGTGTTGTGTTGTGTTGTGATGTGTTGTGTTATGTTGTGTTATGATGTTTTGTTTTGTTGTGTTGAGTTGTGTTGTGATGTGTTGTGTTGTTTTAAGTTGTGTTGTTATGTGTTGTGTTATGTTGTGTTATGATGTGTGTTGTTTTAAGTTGGGTGTTGTGTTGTGTTGTGAGTTGTTGTGTTGTGTTGTTTTAAGTTGTGTTATGTGTTGTGAGTTGTGTTGTGTTGTTTTAAGTTGTGTTATGTGATGTGTTGTGTTGTTTTGTGTTATGTGTTGTGAGTTGTGTTGTGTTGTTTTGTGTTATGTGTTGTGAGTTGTGTTGTGTTGTTTTAAGTTGTGTTATGTGTTGTGAGTTGTGTTGTGTTGTTTTGTGTTATGTGTTGTGAGTTGTGTTGTGTTGTTTTAAGTTGTGTTATGTGATGTGTTGTTTTGTGTTGTGTTGTGAGTTGTGTTGTGTTGTTTTGTGTTATGTGTTGTGAGTTGTGTTGTGTTGTTTTAAGTTGTGTTATGTGATGTGTTGTGTTGTTTTGTGTTATGTGTTGTGAGTTGTGTTGTGTTGTTTTAAGTTGTGTTATGTGTTGTGAGTTGTGTTGTGTTGTTTTGTGTTATGTGTTGTGAGTTGTGTTGTGTTGTTTTAAGTTGTGTTATGTGATGTGTTGTGTTGTTTTGTGTTATGTGTTGTGAGTTGTGTTGTGTTGTTTTGTGTTATGTGTTGTGAGTTGTGTTGTGTTGTTTTAAGTTGTGTTATGTGTTGTGAGTTGTGTTGTGTTGTTTTGTGTTATGTGTTGTGAGTTGTGTTGTGTTGTTTTAAGTTGTGTTATGTGATGTGTTGTGTTGTTTTGTGTTGTGTTGTGAGTTGTGTTGTGTTGTTTTGTGTTATGTGTTGTGAGTTGTGTTGTGTTGTTTTAAGTTGTGTTATGTGTTGTGAGTTGTGTTGTGTTGTTTTGTGTTATGTGTTGTGAGTTGTGTTGTGTTGTTTTAAGTTGTGTTATGTGATGTGTTGTGTTGTTTTGTGTTATGTGTTGTGAGTTGTGGTGTGTTGTTTTGTGTTATGTGTTGTGAGTTGTGTTGTGTTGTTTTGTGTTATGTGTTGTGAGTTGTGTTGTGTTGTTTTAAGTTGTGTTATATGTTGTGTTATGTTGTGTTATGATGTGTGTTGTTTTAAGTTGGGTGTTGTGTTGTGAGTTGTGTTGTTTTGTGTTATGTGCGACGTGTTTTATATCATGTGTTGTTATCAACATTATGATGTGAAAGCCGTGTTCTCAGTGAAAGCGGTGTGTGTTCGTCCCAAATGGCGCTGTGGTGCTCGGCTGTATGAGCCCCAAATGACCGGCTTAAGGTTAATGATGACCTCATCAAAACATCTGCACAAAAAACACTTTTGACCTTTACTGCCATCTGTTTGGAAATCATTTTTGAGTCGATTTAGTTGCTCACAGATGCTTCACAAATGCGTTTCCATAGCGATGTCTGAAATCAGATCTGTTGACCGATAGGCATGTTGGTTTCCTGTGGCCGGAGAGGGAGAGAAAGAAAGAAAGAGAGAGAGAGAGAGAGAGAGAGAGAGAGAGAGAGAGAGAGAGAGAGAGAGAGAGAGAGAGAGAGAGAGAGAGAGAGAGAGAGAGAGAGAGAGAGAGAGAGAGAGAGAGAGAGAGAGAGAGAGAGAGAGAGAGTCCAACTGGGAGGATGAACCGCGGTCGGCCTGAAGTCAGCCGAGCACACGGCCACAAATCTCCGCGTTCAAGCAGGCGAAGCTAAACCTGCGGCAGTCCTGTCGCTCTCCGTCACACACTCGCCAGGACTCTCTCTTCTAGTTTTACTCGTTTTGTCGACTTTCGGTTAAGTCTACAGCAGCTCATTTTGCCGTGACTCTAATGTTAGTGCCAAACCCCGGTCTGCTGGTTATAAGAGCAGGTGCTTGGCTCTTATGTAGATGTCGGATTAGAAGCGAAACATTACAGATGTTTAGACCGAGACATAGATATCTCAAATTACTGCCACTTAGGACATTATCCGGCGCTGGGTTCCCCATAATTGCCTTTTCAGAGGTAAAGTACGTACGAGACCGAAATGTGCTTTTACCCTTACAGATGAGCCTCAATCAGCAGGTGAAAGGTGGCTATTTTAAACAAGATGGACGACAAGTGATGCTCTAAAATGCTGCCCCTGACATATTTGTTTTAATTCTCAGCCGTTTTTTTATACGCCTCGGAAGCTTCTTTTTCCCTTCTCCGTTGATTATGGCTAGTAATGTCACCACGAACCTCCCATTACAGGAGACCCAGCAAATGGAGGCGGCAGAGTCGTGTTATTAGACGCGTTTCGGGAGTCCTAACGCCAGAGAAAGTGTCTGAAAGGACAGCGAGGCGTGTGAGAAAGACAAGTATGATGCACATGCGTTGTTTGTGCCGTCTGGAAAATGAAAAACCTGTTAATTTGCCATTGGTTCTCCTTCGTGTTTGTACTGTAAACAGAAGTCCCGGCTAGTGGAGAGGCTGTGACTGTGTGAGCTATCCTCTTTGTCTCGTCAAGTAGCGCGGCGCGTCAAAGCTTCTCTATTACACTCACAAGCTTTCGTCAGACGCGGCTGTCAGAAAATCAATAACCGCGAGCCGAACTATAGAGAGCTACTCAATCCATCACTCACGGCTGGTTTTCCTGACCTTCATCCTGGAGTATAGAGCTGAACGATTACTCGTTAAAAGATCGCCATCTCTATTCAAACATCCACACAATCGCGTTCCTGCCTGTGTCTATTAAACTTTTGACAAAATCACATCAGAACAGTCTGTTTATTAAAAAAATCAACCATAGAGCAAAAACTCATTTCTGGGAGATGGTACAACAACCCCCACCATCCAGTAATGAAACAAGTGAAGTCTTTATGAGTGAGTCACTGAATCATTCACTCAAGAGATTCGTTCAAAAATGCTGATTCATCCAGTAATGAAACAAGTGAAGTATTTATGAGTGAGTCATTGAATCATTCACTCAAGAGATTCAATCAAAAGCACTGATTTACCCAGTAATGAAACAAGTGACGTCTTTATGAGTGAGTCATTGAATCATTCGTTCAAGAGATTTGTCCAAAAATGCTGATTCATCCAGTAATGAAACAAGTGACGTCTTTATAAAGGAGTCATTGAATAATTCATTTAAGAGATTTGTTCAAAAATGTTGATTCATCCAGTAATGAAACAAGTGAGGTATTTATGAGTGAGTCATTGAATCATTCACTCAAGAGATTTGTTCAAAAACACTGATTCACCCAGTAATGAAACGAATGACGTCTTTATGAGTGAGTCATTGAATCATTCATTTAAGAGATTTGTTAAAAAATGCTGACTCATCCAGTAATGAAACGAGTGAAGTATTTATGAGTGAGTCATTGAATCATTCATTCAAGAGATTCATTCAAAAACACTGATTCATCCGGTAATGAAACAAGTGACGTCTTTTTGAGTGAGTCATTGAATCATTCGTTCAAGAGATTTGTCCAAAAATGCTGATTCATCCAGTAATGGAACGAGTGAAGTGTTTATGTGCGAGTCATTGAATCATTCATTCAAGAGATTCATTCAACAACACTGATTCATCCAGTAATGAAACGAGTGAAGTATTTATGAGCGAGTCATTGAATCATTCACTCAAGAGATTTGTTCAAAAACACTGATTCATCCAGTAATAAAACAAGTGAAGTATTTATGTGCAAGTCATTGAATCATTCACTCAAGAGATTCATTCAAAAACACTGATTCATCCAGTAATGAAACGAGTGAAGTATTTATGTGCGAGTCATTGAATCATTCACTCAAGAGATTCATTCAAAAACACTGATTCATCCAGTAATGAAACGAGTGAAGTATTTATGAGCGAGTCATTGAATCATTCACTCAAGAGATTCATTCAAAAACACTGATTCATCCAGTAATGAAACGAGTGAAGTATTTATGAGCGAGTCATTGAATCATTCACTCAAGAGATTCATTCAAAAACACTGATTCACCCAGTAATAAAACAGGTGAGGTATTTAACCTGAAGTCTTTGAGTGAGTCACTGAATCATTCAATCAAATCGATTTTGATAATTTATTTAGATTCGTTAAACATTTTAAATAGACTACAGCAAGTAACATTTGTCAGAACGTCTAGAAAAATAAGTTTAGTTGTCTGTTCAGAATCTGTTTGAAACAAAAAAAGATAGTTTTTTCAGAATCGTGCAGCTCTAATATGTTTGATGCTTTTTTGTTGCTTTACCGAAGACTCATACTAACTAAATGAGTAAACCTGTGTGCGTTTGTGTTGTGCAAGTTGAGCTTTCTTAACTTCAGAATGAAACCGAAAGACCTCGGGCATCATCCTCTCCGCTCTCTGGAACGTCAACGCTTCAAGTGTGTTTATCTGCACCCAGAGATTCAGGGGCTCGCATGCCTGCCTGCCTGCCTGCCTACGGGCAGTTAATAATTAATTTGCCATGCTTGCCTGACCGTTTGATCATCTCCTCGTATCTGTACGCTTTCTGGACTTTAGCATGTTCCCCTAGAGAGCCTCTTCTCATGTCTTGTTGTGTCAGGTTTGACCCACTGCCCCGCGGAGAGAAAAAAAGCAAGGCCCCCCGAGAAGAGTCGAGGTAGATGGCATGATAATTTGATGAGCCGAGAACAAACAGTGCTGGTTCTGATGGGAAAAAAAATCACATTTTTATTTTCCAAACTAGTGTAATCTACAAAGAACAAGCAGTAATGGTAGACAGAATGACAGCCCCTGGTCTCCAGAAGCTGGAATCACTAGGTCACCAGGAAGGCAGAATGATCCATCATTAGGGACTGTCAGCCCCAATCATCTCCTGGATGTCATTAGCTTACAGCTGGCATGTCTTACACCAAACGTGCGTGGGGTTTTGGATGCTTCACCTGACAAGGGGCTTTCAAACTATGACAGAATCACAGGTACTTTATTATTCATTGGCCAATAAATTATTCAGGATGGCGTCGACGTGCGCATTGTCTGTGGTGTAATTACTGGCGTTCCGAGACACCGGCGATCTCCGTTTGTGCCGGTTTCTCGCCAACGTTTCTATCATAGCAGAGCGGGTCTCTAGCCCACTTCAGTCCTAGTCCTCTCACTTGCTATTTTATGGTCGGGCGCACTTTGAATAACTGTTAAATTGGGTGTATGTGGGTGTGTGTTCAATCACTCTGTCATTTAATTTAATTGATTTGCTGTTACAGTGGCCTTGTGATGGTATTGGGTTAGTTTTACTTTTAGCATACTAGCAGCATGCAACTCTTACTATTTCTGCAGAATGTGCATTCTTTATTCACCAAAACATGAGAACAATGCAGCAGCCTTTTTCCCACAATGCGTTCATCTACTATTGCCAGTGTGAACAGGAAGTAATATCAGCTGTCACATTTTTCTTTCTTGACTCATTTGGCAAGACTGCTCAGACTTTTTTTATGTATAAAGTCAAAAATTTAACATGCTACTTGGATAATTGAAAACAATGTAGCATACTACTGTTTGAAACATTTAATGTACTCTTTCACATTTTTTAGGGGTGCACTGATATGAACATTTTGGCTGATACAGATAACCGATTATTCTATATAGTTAAAAGCCGATAAACTATATATTGGCCGAAACGATAACTGATCATTCTTTATATTTGAAAGCCAATAACCAATATATTGGCCGAAACCAATAATTCTTTATAGTTGGAAGGTCGTTAACCGTTATACTGGTCATAACCGATAAATCTTTATTATTATAAATCTGATAACCGATATATTGGCTGATACGATAACTGATAATTCTTTATATTTGAAAGCCGACAATCGATATATTGGCCGATACAATACCTGCTAATTGTTTATATTTGAAAATCCAATAACCAATGTATTGGCCTATACAATAACTTATAATTGTTTATATGTGAAAGCCGATTACCGATATATTGGCTGATACAATAACTGCTAATTCTTCATATTTGAAAGCCGATAACCAATATATTGGCTGAAACCAATAAACGATAATTCTTAATATTTCAAAGCCTATAACCTATATATTGGCGGATATGATAACTGATAAATCTTTATTTTTGAAAGCCGATAACCATTATATTGGCTGAAACCGATAACCGATAATTCTTAATATTTCAAAGCCGATAACCAATATATTGGCTGAAACCGATAACCGATAATTCTTAATATTTCAAAGCCGATAACCAATATATTGGCTGAAACCGATAACCGATAATTCTTAATATTTCAAAGCCTATAACCTATATATTGGCGGATATGATAACTGATAAATCTTTATTTTTGAAAGCTGATAACCAATATATTGGCTGAAACCGATAACCGATAATTCTTAATATTTCAAAGCCGATAACCAATATATTGGCTGAAACCGATAACCGATAATTCTTAATATTTCAAAGCCTATAACAATATATATTGGCGGATATGATAACTGATAAATCTTTATTTTTGAAAGCCGATAACCATTATATTGGCTGAAACCGATAACCGATAATTCTTTATATTTGAAAGCCAATAACCAATATATTGGCCGAAACCAATAATTCTTTATAGTTGGAAGGTCGTTAACCGTTATACTGGTCATAACCGATAAATCTTTATTATTATAAATCTGATAACCGATATATTGGCTGATACGATAACTGATAATTCTTTATATTTGAAAGCCGACAATCGATATATTGGCCGATACAATACCTGCTAATTGTTTATATTTGAAAATCCAATAACCAATGTATTGGCCTATACAATAACTTATAATTGTTTATATGTGAAAGCCGATTACCGATATATTGGCTGATACAATAACTGCTAATTCTTCATATTTGAAAGCCGATAACCAATATATTGGCTGAAACCAATAAACGATAATTCTTAATATTTCAAAGCCTATAACCTATATATTGGCGGATATGATAACTGATAAATCTTTATTTTTGAAAGCCGATAACCATTATATTGGCTGAAACCGATAACCGATAATTCTTAATATTTCAAAGCCGATAACCAATATATTGGCTGAAACCGATAACCGATAATTCTTAATATTTCAAAGCCGATAACCAATATATTGGCTGAAACCGATAACCGATAATTCTTAATATTTCAAAGCCTATAACCTATATATTGGCGGATATGATAACTGATAAATCTTTATTTTTGAAAGCTGATAACCAATATATTGGCTGAAACCGATAACCGATAATTCTTAATATTTCAAAGCCGATAACCAATATATTGGCTGAAACCGATAACCGATAATTCTTAATATTTCAAAGCCTATAACAATATATATTGGCGGATATGATAACTGATAAATCTTTATTTTTGAAAGCCGATAACCATTATATTGGCTGAAACCGATAACCGATAATTCTTAATATTTCAAAGCCGATAACCAATATATTGGCTGAAACCGATAACCGATAATTCTTAATATTTCAAAGCCTATAACCTATATATTGGCGGATATGATAACTGATAAATCTTTATTTTTGAAAGCCAATAACCAATATATTGGCCGAAACCAATAATTCTTTATAGTTGGAAGGTCGTTAACCGTTATACTGGTCATAACCGATAAATCTTTATTATTATAAATCTGATAACCGATATATTGGCTGATACGATAACTGATAATTCTTTATATTTGAAAGCCGACAATCGATATATTGGCCGATACAATACATGCTAATTGTTTATATTTGAAAATCCAATAACCAATGTATTGGCCTATACAATAACTGATAATTGTTTATATGTGAAAGCCGATTACCGATATATTGGCTGATACAATAACTGCTAATTCTTCATATTTGAAAGCCGATAACCAATATATTGGCTGAAACCAATAAACGATAATTCTTAATATTTCAAAGCCTGTAACCTATATATTGGCGGATATGATAACTGATAAATCTTTATTTTTGAAAGCCGATAACCAATATATTGGCTGAAACCGATAACAGATAATTCTTAATATTTCAAAGCCTATAACCTATATATTGGCGGATATGATAACTGATAAATTTTTATTTTTGAAAGCCGATAACCAATATATTGGCTGAAACTGATAACCGATAATTCTTAATATTTCAAAGCCGATAACCGATATATTGGCCACACCCAATCATTTTATGTAGCCTAAATTACAGACTTAACTGTCTAACCTAACTTAACAAACTTAACTGACTTTTCCTTCTTGAAGTAATTCCAATCATATTTCAAGCAATTCAAAACGTCATGGTGAACAGTGCGCATCTGAAGCGTCTTAGCTGAAGGATATAATTCATTACTCATCAGCTTTAACATATCAGCCAAAATGTTCTTATCCGGCCGATAATGATAACATTAAGAATGGACACATATCTGCTTATACCAATATGGTGGCTGATATATCGAGCATCCGTATTATTTTTGACTAAATATAGAAGGCAGTATTGTAAATAGTAAGCAAGTGTTCCGCTCTGCACATTTAGTGATGAGGCTTGAAGTAGTATTTATGCTAATAATATTTTGCTTGTTTTCTTGTCTAGCGGCACCAGAGTTTACGAAAAGACCTCAAAACATGATCGGCGTCTCCGGGGGTGTTGTATCCTTCGTTTGCCAAGCCACAGGTGACCCCAAGCCAAGAGTAACCTGGAACAAGAAAGGGAAGAGGGTGAACTCTCAACGCATCGAGGTAAGACGTACGAACATATCAGCTGAATAATCAACCATTCCTGTAGTATTTCTCACAAAATGCCATCAAAAGCATCTGGAAGTGTTTCTGGGTTAGCTCTCAAGTGTTTATGAAGCACATAGCTTAGCTTCTGTGGTATTTAGCAAGAGCTAGTATATGTCTTATTTTCCTTGCTTGTTTGCTGTGTTCTTTTATCATAACACAGCTGGCAGCTGTAGTGTCTTGATCGATGTTTGTATCCTAATTAAAACTAGCTCTGCATTTAACCATTCTGTCGCTATTGAACAAAGATGAAAAACTTCCCTCAAAAAGATCAACACAAAAGTGTGTTGGCGGTTCCAATCCAATCGTTGGAGCAAACCCAAGAGTACGCTCAACTCTGGCTCAAATTATCATCTTCATTGCTTTTAAAAGTCATTTCGTGAGGGGTTTGAATTAATTTGTTTTCCCCTGAAGGCTTTGCTTTGATATTGATCTACACACACTTAGGACAGTGTGCCATCACTGGGCTGCTTCTCATTATCGTAGCCTTGAAAACTCACCCCCCCAAAAAAACGAAGAGAGTTTTGCCACTGGCTTACAAAGAGCCTCGTTCCTCTTTGTCATTCCCTATTGATTCGTGCGACTGTTTCGCTACAATGACATCAAATGCGAAAGCACCGCTGGAGCCTAATTAACTCTCTTGCATAATTCGAGCTCACAGCAACATATAGATGTCACAGCAGCCTTAAAATAGAAGCGTAACGATTTGCATCAAAATTAACTGAATCCAAGGGTTAAGTTAAGAGTTAGGGATGCTGGTTGACCAAGGAAGCGAGAACACCAGCATCCAAAACCTTTCAATTAGGAAGTTATGTGTCATTTACCAAGACCAGAGCAAACAGGAATGTAGTGCCTTGCTTTTTGGCGTTTGGGATCGGTAACGCTCCACTTCTGGGATTGAATTCTTGGCCTTTTTGTCTCTTTGTAGTAAAATATTCCACTCTTTGTCCCTCTCACACAGACGATAGAGTTTGACGAAGGTGCGGGGGCCGTCCTGAGAATCCAGCCTCTCCGGGCACCTCGAGACGAAAACATCTACGAGTGTGTGGCGGAGAACAGTGAAGGCGAAGACAGTGTCCAAGCTACCCTGTCGATCATTAGAGGTAAGAGCACAATGATATGGGTTGACAGTCAGATGTCTTCAATCCTGCTTCTAGAGCACCAACACATCTGCCTGGGATTTTCTACACTCTCAGACAAAAAGGTACAAAAGCTGTGACCATGGCAGTACAATTATAAAAAATACACCTTATTTACCCCTAAAGGGCACAAATTAGTAGTGTTCGGGGTAACACATTGATTGATTTGTGTAATCAGATTACTTTTAAGTAACTAGTAACTATCAAAGTAACTAACTTGCAACTACATATGAGTTACTTTTTCAAATAAGTAATGCAGGTTACTTTTTTCTTGTTGTTGCTGTTTTTATTGACGGTAAGGGATTGGTTAGGGTTAGATTATTTCTCTCCTGTCCCAATGTTGAGAGAAATCGTGAGTAAGTGCATTACTTTTGCGTTACTTTCTCTCACCTGGGCGATGTGAGATTAACTCATCTCGCTTACAAAAAAAATTCAGCATTACTCAAAATATATCAAAAGAGTGAAATGCAATCTCAAAATATTATGCAAATTTTCAATAATTACATGTATTGAATTACACAAATATACTTTAATCTCACTTTATTGACCAATGTATTTGCTACTGACCTTTGATGATCCACTTCAACTATACTAATAAACAAAAAATGACTTGTAAACGTAATTGTGTTCAACTTTCTTCTTTTGCGTTCTATTCTTCTTCAATCCAGAATGGCAGCACAGGCGTTTTTATTAAACTGCGCCCTCTACTGTTTTTGCTTTTATTTTCTTCATTTCACCCTTGGTGTGAAAGGGCCTTTACATTTGCCAAAAATAGAAGCAAGCCCAGCCCAGGTGAGAAAAAGTAATGCAGAAGGAACTAAGTAATGCAATTAGTTACTTTTTGGAAGTAACCCAATATTGTGATTAACTTTTCCCAACCTGAGGAACTTGATTAGTTGGTTCAGGTGTGTTTAATTAGGCCTGGAGCTGAAAGCTTCAGGGAACATGATTTGATTCCCCTGCTTTAAGTTTGTGCTACACATCCCCCCGGGGACCCACCTACAAGAATGCTTCAGGTATTTCACAAATTAAAACACCCTGATTCAACTCATCGGCTTCTATAGGGAGCCATCTAAAGTCCCGAGGACTGGAGTTGAGGAACATGACCTACAGCACCATCTAAGCAAAGTCTGGTTAACTTAAATGTGAGCCAATATTACAGTTGCAGAAACTCTAAATCCATCTGGCCAGTTGCAGATCCTCTGGTCTTCAACATTGAGTTATTCGTTTGTTCCCCGTGCGCCGAGGTCTAGCCATCTGCCTGGTCATTGCCGATCGCTGGAGCAAGCAGCTTGCAGGCTTCTTCCTGGGCCCAAACCCAAGCCGAGGGTTTTTGTAGGCAGCCCAGTTTTACATGAAAATCCTGGCTTTGGCAAGACCCATGCGGCTCAGGAAGGGAACACAGGCGCTAGCACTAGGGGGAAAAAAAAAACGGCTGCTCCCTCCTTCGCTCTCTCTCATCCCCATCTGCTGTGGGCCTGCGTTTACATCGAGCCGTATCACAAGAGCAAGCCCCACACACACACACTTGCAAAAAGGCCGGCACATGTGTCCATGTGCTCCCAAAGGACAGTGCCTCAGCTCCTGAAAGCCTGTGTGGACATTAGGGATGCTTCAACACAGTTAGTCCATGTTTCAATACATACCTCAGGGTTTTTAACCACGGGTTTTCTATTCTTAGGTGACAGGAACAGAAAGAGGTTAAGGAGAAAATGTTTTTATTGTAATACTCTTTCTATATTTTACTTAAAATACTTAAAAAACCTTACTTAAACGTAACTGCGCTGCTAACCTGCTCGGATCTCATATACAGACACGCGATTTTACTTTCACTTTAGACATAACGACTGCGTTTATATATGTTAACCTTGTGTGTGTTTGACTTTATTAGCGCAGTAAGACTACTTAGTCCAGTAATCACGTGTGTTTGACAGACGTTTAGTGCGCGCGCTCAGCGTGAATGAAATGTTTAACAGGCCAGGCTAAACACCCCCTAACTTTAGCGCATATGATTGGATATTTGCTCATATCAGCGCGTAGACTCACAGGCAAACACAGTCGAAATAAAAAAGAGAAATATTTCAACGAAGAGAAATATAAAGAATTAATTCACAAGTGCGTATTCAACCGTGAATGCCGTACTGAACGGTTCAATATTATATTGAGAATTGTGGCATCCCTAGTGGACATCAATCAAAATCAATTAAACTGTCCACCATCTTGCTCACAATTTGTGGTCTTGACTCGAGCAGGCTCTTCTTTTTATCCGTCCCTGGCCAACTTCTGAAGCTGGTGACTTCATTAAGTACTCGGTCACCTTGCCGTCTTCAGGGTGTGTCCGCCCGCCTGCGGCTGAGACAACACAGGCAGGCTTTGCTGCAAATCTGCCCGTGCTCTTTCCAGGGGCTTAGGTTTGTTTTTAGCTGCCTTCTGGCTGCCCACAAGAGCGGTGAGCAGAATGCTTAAGATGTGCCATCTGCTTTTCCACCGTGTCGCAGAGTCCTCTGAGAGTCCTTGGAGGAGTCTCGGAGAAAACCAAGGCAAAGACACCTGCAAGCGTCGCTGCTTCTCCTTGGGTGTTGAACCTTTTCTTTCCCTCCTTTGCTTTCTGCTCTTGTTGCCTCGCTGTTTTTCCTCCTCATTCTGACCCTGGCTTTGAGCCCTTCTTGGCAGTCTTGTCCACCACCGACCCAGAGCTAGCACTTCATAGAGTCCAACAGCAACAGCAGCCCAGGTTTCGCCATCTGCTCGCACCCTGCGAGGTGTCAGACTCTCGCACACATCTTTACACATTCAGGTGTGTCTGGCCTTAACTTGCCCCTGGTCACGCTGTGAGAATGCTGGATTCAGGGTGCGGGCCAACAAAAGATCAAAACGGTAACTCTGGACAGCACAGCTGCGCGTTTGGCATCGCGCAACCCAAATCCAAAAGTGTCAGACCACCTTCTCAAAACATTAGCTCTTGTCCAAAACCTTCTACTTTTTTTAGTCCAATAGACTAATAATCGGTTTTACAGATAATCGGTTTCACCAGTATTTTCCCCAATATTTTAGTATTTTTTGTCTCGTCTCACACATTTCTCTTTCACTCTATATATAATTATACACTTTTTATTCTGATATTTCATTATGTTTTTTAAACTCATAAGTAGAGATTGACCAATAATCGGTTTTATAGATAATCGGTTTCACCAGTATTTTCCGCAATATTTAAGCATTTTTAATTTCGCATCACCTCACACATTTCTCTCTCTCTCTCTCTCTCTCTCTCTCTCTCTCTCTCTCTCTCTCTCTCTCTCTCTCTCTCTCTCTCTCTATATATATATATATATATATATATATATATATATACAGTCTTGTTCAAAATAATAGCAGTACAATGTGACTAACCAGAATAATCAAGGTTTTTAGTATATTTTTTATTGCTACGTGGCAAACAAGTTACCAGTAGGTTCAGTAGATTGTCAGAAAACAAATGAGACCCAGCATTCATGATATGCACGCTCTTAAGGCTGTGCAATTGGGCAATTAGTTGAATTAGTTGAAAGGGGTGTGTTCAAAAAAATAGCAGTGTCTACCTTTGACTGTACAAACTCAAAACTATTTTGTACAAACATTTTTTTTCTGGGATTTAGCAATCCTGTGAATCACTAAACTAATATTTAGTTGTATGACCACAGTTTTTTAAAACTGCTTGACATCTGTGTGGCATGGAGTCAACCAACTTGTGGCACCTCAAAGCTGTTATTCCACTCCATGATTCTTTAACAACATTCCACAATTCATTCACATTTCTTGGTTTTGCTTCAGAAACAGCATTTTTGATATCACCCCACAAGTTCTCAATTGGATTAAGGTCTGGAGATTGGGCTGGCCACTCCATAACATTAATTTTGTTGGTTTGGAACCAAGACTTTGCCCGTTTACTAGTGTGTTTTGGGTCATCGTCTTGTTGAAACAACCGTTTCAAGGGCATGTCCTCTTCAGCATAGGGCAACATGACCTCTTCAAGTATTTTAACATATGCAAACTGATCCATGATCCCTGGTATGCGATAAATAGGACCAACACCATAGTAGGAGAAGCATGCCCATTTCATGATGCTTGCACCTCCATGCTTCACTGTCTTCACTGTGTACTGTGGCTTGAATTCAGAGTTTGGGGGTCGTCTCACAAACTGCCTGTGGCCCTTGGACCCAAAAAGAACAATTTTACTCTCATCAGTCCACAAAATGTTCCTCCATTTCTCTTTAGGCCAGTTGATGTGTTCTTTGGCAAATTGTAACCTCTTCTGCACATGCCTTTTTTTTAACAGAGGGACTTTGCGGGGGATTCTTGAAAATAGATTAGCTTCACACAGACGTCTTCTAACTGTCACAGTACTTACAGGTAACTCCAGACTGTCTTTGATCATCCTGGAGGTGATCATTGGCTGAGCCTTTGCCATTCTGGTTATTCTTCTATCCATTTTGATGGTTGTCTTCCGTTTTCTTCCACGTCTCTCTGGTTTTGCTCTCCATTTTAAGGCATTGGAGATCATTTTAGCTGAACAGCCTATCATTTTTTGCACCTCTTTATAGGTTTTCCCCTCTCTAATCAACTTTTTAATCAAAGTACGCTGTTCTTCTGAACAATGTCTTGAACGACCCATTTTCCTCAGCTTTCAAATGCATGTTCAACAAGTGTTGGCTTCATCCTTAAATAGGGGCCACCTGATTCACACCTGTTTCTTCACAAAATTGATGACCTCAGTGATTGAATGCCACACTGCTATTTTTTTGAACACACCCCTTTCAACTAATTCAACTAATTGCCCAATTGCACAGCCTTAAGATCGTGCATATCATGAATGCTGGGTCTCATTTGTTTTCTGACAATCTACTGAACCTACTGGTAACTTGTTTGCCACGTAGCAATAAAAAATATACTAAAAACCTTGATTATTCTGGTTAGTCACATTGTACTGCTATTATTTTGAACAAGACTGTATATATATATATCTCAAAACGGTAACTCTGGACAGCACAGCTGCGCGTTTGGTATCGCGCAACCCAAATCAGAAAGTGTCAGACCACCTTTTCAAAACATTAGCTCTTGTCCAAAACCTTCTACTTTTTTAGACAACATCAGACTCCAGATGTAGGCTAGCCTATGATGCCTAGCTTTAGGCATATTTCAATCCCAGAATGCATTACACCAGGCTAAGTGGAAAAAAACTTAGCGAATAACAAATAAGCTGTCTATTTTTGATGTTATGTATTATGCTTGTTAAAGTGTTGGGCTGTTATCTTAGCGACATGCTAATGGAAAAAAAAACTCCATTGGATGCTTGTTGTTTAGTAATCGTTTGAAACTTTCAGCTCCACTCTCATGTATTAAACTATTTAATAATCTAGGAAAAAAGGAATTTATACCCAAAAAGCTGGGTTGTTTCAACCCATGTTTGGATCAAATATGGATAAACCCAACCATTGGGTTTAAAAATGTGGGTTGGGTTTGTCCATATTTGACCCAAACATGGGTTGAAACAACCCAGTCTCAATCAGTCTACAGGATACCTGTATGATATTACACTGGACTAGCGGTTTGGGAAAAAGATGGATTTATGGATCAAATGTGGGTGCCATCTTCTGGACATAGGCAGGAATTAATGGGGTGCGCAACTCTTGCAGTGCATTATGGGTATTCTCTAGACATTTAGCGCACATCGGTTGTACGCTCGTTATTGCGGTGCATTATGAGGTTCATTGAGCGCACTGTGGCGTCGGACAGCACTACGAATGGCTGGTCAGTCAAATGTTGCCCTATGTAAGGGTATAGGGGGCAATTTCGGACACAGGATATGGTTCCTTGTGTGAAGAGAACTATTAGAGTTGCCTATGAAGAATGTCTTAAATCAGTGCAGTATTAGAAGGCTGAAAGTAGACGGTATTCTTATCTCTTTGGCAGTTTGTCTTGCTTTCTTCACCTCTTCTCATCTCTAATCTCATCCCTCACTTCCAGAGTTTGCTCTATGACCCTTCCTCCTTCAGACTCTGTGCGCAGGAACTCGTTAGCGCTGCAGAGCACCAGAGAGGATGATCTCACCACTGCCCATGCCCGTTTGATCAGACGCTTTTAATTGGCTGCTACCCTGCAGGACGAGCCGCGTTTGTTCTGCCGATCCTCGCGCGGTTTTAATTGGACTGTTCTAAACCCAGACGCTTGCCGCCGAGCCCCTTTTATTAGCCATCTTTTTAATCACAGCTTTCGCGCTGCCATTTCCAAATTCGTCCCTGTCTCGTTTGTCCCGCTCAAGCACAGTCTGAGGAATCTTAATGTCACTCTTCTCTCTCTGTGTCTGGTTGAGTGTCGTTTCCTCTGATCAGAGACACTCAGCACTTTTTAGATCAATACAGCAAAGTTCATATCTCATCGCCTCACACATCTCTCTCTCTCTCTCTCTCTCTCTCTCTCTCTCTATATATATATATATATATATATATATATATATATATATATATATATATATATATATATTTGTGTTTATGTGCGTGTGTGTGTGTGTTTATGTATGTATGTATGTTTTTATTCTGATATTTCATAATATTTTTTAAACTCACAAGTAGAGATTGACCGATAATCGGTTTTAGCAATAATGGGTTTTACCAGTATTTTTTCCGAAATTGTAGCATTTTTAATATCTCATTGTCTCTCTCTCTCTCTCTCTCTCTCTCTCTCTCTCTCTCTCTCTCTCTCTCTCTCTCTCTCTCTCTCTCTCTCTCTCTCTCTCTCTCTCTCTCTCTGTGTGTGTGTATATATATATATATATATATATATATACTTTTTATTCTGATATTTAATTATAGTTTTTAAACTCATAAGTAGAGATTGACCGATAATCGGTTTTACCAGTATTTTTTTTGTTTCGTCTGACACATTTCTCTTTCTCTCTTTATACATTAAAATATTATTTATAAAACATTATTTATGTTTTTACATTGTTTTAACTCATCAAAATAAGTTAAGAAATGTTATACTTCTTTTTATTTGTTATACAAGATCTCATTTTTTAATTTAAGTTGAAATAACTTAAACATCAAAGTCGATTGTACTGCAAAAGTTCAAAATTTGCCTTTTTTTATAGTGTAGAAATTGACCAATAATCGGTTTTACAGATAATCGGTTTTACCAGTACTTTTCCCATTATTTAAGCATTTTCCATATCTCATCGTCTCACACATTTCTCTTACTCTCTATAAATATAGACTTGTTATTCTGATATGTAAATATAGTTTTTAAACTCATAAGTATAGATTGACCGATAATCTGTTTTACCAGTATTCTTCCTAACATTTTTTAGATCGAATCGATTTTTTTATGTCTCTTCTCACAAGTTTCTCTTTCCCTCTATATATAATTATACACTTTTTATTCTGATATTTTATTATATTTTTTAAACTCATAAGTAGAGATTGACCAATAATCGTTTTTTACAGATAATCGGTTTTACCAGTGTTTTTCACAATATTTAAGCATTATTCATATCTCATCATCTCACACCTTTCTCCTTCTCTCTTTATTATATATATAGACATTTTATTCTAATATTTAATTATAGTTTTTAAACTCATAAATAGAGATTGACCAATAATCGGTTTTACCAGTATTTTTCCCAAAATTTAAGCATTTTTCATTTTTTAAGCATTTTTAGACATTTTATTCTGATATTTAATTATTGTTTTTAAACTCATAAATAGAGATTGACCAATTATATATATATACACTTGTTATTTTGATATTTAATTATATTTTTATAATAAGTAAAGACCAAAAAATCGTTTTTACGATCTCTACTCATAAGACGGTTTATTTGTGGGCTGGTTATAAGAGACACTTGGTGGATCGGTGTTAAACGTCTTTCCACATACCTGATAAACCATTGGATGCCCGGCCCCAGGGGCATTGTGGGTATTGGTCTCAGTGTGTTCATACAGTAATTTTGAAGTAAAAGAGCATAGCTGATCACATCTCCAGCTGTTCTCCGGTGGAAGCGCCTGAGACCAGTAGAGAAAAGTGCATTATAAAGCATCAGTGCGCTGAGGCCTCAGACACAGACCACTACCTCCACCGCATGCGGCTACGGTTGAGATGCGCCGCTTAAAAACAGTGCTAAAGGTGAGGTGAAGCTACAACATCATTACATGTTTAATGTGCACTGCAAAAAATGCTCTTCTTATTTAGTATGTTTTTTTTTTTTTTTTTCCAGTCCAAATATCTAAATATTCTTAAATCAAGATGCATTTATGCATTTATGCACTTATGCATGATGCATAAGTAAAACGACATAAGATATTTGTGCTTGTTTTCTGGAGGAAAAATATCAATATAAGTGAGTTTTTGCTTAAAACAGGCAAATGATCTGCCAATAGGGCAGCAATTTTAAGCAAAAACTCACTTCATTTAGATTTGATTTTCAACCAACAAGACAAAATATCTCATGTCGTTTTACTGATCTAGTAAATGCATCTTGATTTAAGAATTGTGAGATATTTGGACTGGAAACAAGACGAAATTACTGAGTAAGAAGAGCATTTTTTGCAGTGTGGTTAAAAAAGCGGCAGACTTTTTTTTCTTAGAGAGCCACGTCTGTAAGGTCCAGCAGTCTCTTTCTCCTCTTCTATTGATTTTCCTCTCCGAATAATCTCTCTGTCTATGGCTGATCCCCGTTGGGTCAATACGAGGCTGTAATTAGCGCTGGCCTGTGTTAGCAGGGCACATGGAGTAAAGTTACAGACACACGGCTGATCGTTTCAATGGTTATCTGTGACTCTGTGTGTGTTTTGGAGCAGATCCGCTTCAACTATTGACTCGACCTCAGTCACATGTACAATAACCAGCATTAGGGTAAGATGTGTATTACGTCATTATCTTAGCAACATGCTAGCAGAACTCATTAAAACACTGTTTTTTATTATTTTGTATTAAATTGTAAATAAAACTGAAAATAAAATTCAGTCTTTCTTAAGAATAAATTAAAATAATATATATTTTGTAAATATTTGTGAAATTTACTAGCTCATGATAAAGTAATATTTTAGTGCAGTTTCTAACCATTTATTTAACTTTAACAATCGAATGACTATATTATATTATGGATTTTGTACAATTAATTTTATGTATATATATATGTGTGTGTGTGTGTATATATATATATATATATATATATATATATACACACACACACACACACACACACACACACACACACACACACACACACACACACACACACACACACACACACATATATATACACATACATACATATTTTATCATATTATGTTCATATTGTATTAGTATATTATATATAATTGTGGACAATTTTAGTGATGGGAAAAATATATTTAAATGAATTGTGATTAATTGCATTCCAAAATAAAAGTGTACATATATATATATGTGTGTGTGTGTGTACTGTATATAATTATTATGTATATATAAATACACACGTGTGTGTGTGTGTATATATATATATATATATATATATATATATATATATATATATATATATATATATATATATACATATATAGAAAGAAATTTGTGCATGTATATACTGTATATATAATTTATCTTGTATATAAACAATTTTTTTTATAAAAAATATAAAATTCTTCTTAAATATATACATTTACATTTACATTTACATTTAATCATTTAGCAGACGCTTTTATCCAAAGCGACTTACAAAGAAGGGGAGAGTAATAGAAGCAACGGAACAGACAAGGCCAACAACCTGTAAGAGCTGTAAGAAATCTCAATTAATTAGCACAATACACAATGTTTTTTTTTTTTTTTTTTTTTTTTTTTAAAAAGACAGACATCTACAACAAAAACTCACGTACACAATATACAGAACACTGGATTTTGATAGCTAAGATAGCTACAACCCATTAGGACTAAGGCTGTTGCCCCAGCTGTTGTCGTTAATGCAGATTCAGTGGCCCAATGGGTTGGTTTTGTATTCTAGCTAAACGCGCAGCAATAGCCATCTACAACAAAAACTCACGTACGCAATATACAGAACACTGGATTCTGATAGTTATGATTACTATGTAACATACCCGCCTGAAGGCGCAAATCCGGATGAGAGACGTAGATATGATCCAGGAGTGTACGCTTTTGGTCGTTGCTGTGGTGATCAGTAAGTGCTATTCTGTATTGGTCAAGTGCAAATGGAAAAGATGTGTCTTAAGATGTTTTTTAAGAATGGCTACAGACTCGGCAGCACGAATTGAGATCGGCAGGTCATTCCACCAGGTAGGAACGGTCCAGGAAAATGTCCGTGAGAGCGATTTCATGCCTCTTTGGGATGGAACCACGAGGCGCCGCTCGTTCGCAGAACGCAAGCTTCTGGAGGGTGTGTAAGTCTGAGCAAGTGAATTTAGGTATATTGGTGCCGAGCCAGTGGTTGTTTTGTAGGCGATAACTAGTGCCTTGAATTTGATGCGAGCAGCCATTGGCAACCAGTGCAGTTTGATGAAGAGAGGCGTAACATGCGCTCTCTTCGGCTCATTAAAGACCACTCTCACCGCTGCATTCTGGATCAGCTGCAAGGGTTTGATAGTGCATGCTGGAAGCCCAGCCAGAAGAGCATTACAATAATCCAGTCTGGAGAGAACAAGAGCTTGAACCAGGAGTTGTGCAGCCTGTTCTGATAGGAAGGGTCTAATCTTTCTAATGTTGTATAAAGCAAATCTGCAGGACCGGGCTGTTGCAGTAATGTGGTCAGTGAAGTTTAACTGGTCATCAATCACAACTCCAAGGTTTCTTGCTGTCCTTGATGGAGTTATGGTCGATGAACCAAGCTGAATGGAGAAATTTTGATGAAGTGCTGGGTTGGTTGAGAAAACAAGTAATTCTGTCTTTGCAAGATTGAGTTTAAGATGATGCTCTTTCATCCAGTCAGAAATGTCTGTCAGACAGGCAGCGATACGAACACTGACTGTAGGATCATCTGGTTGAAATGAGAAGTAGAGTTGAGTGTCATCCGCATAGCAGTGATAGGAGAAGCCGTGTTTCTGAATGACAGAACCTAATGATGACATGTAGATGGAGAAGAGAAGTGGTCCAAGGACTGAGCCCTGGGGAACCCCAGTAGCTAGATTATAAGACTTAGACACTTCACCTCTCCATGACACCCTGTAGGACCTACCAGAGAGGTAAGACCTGAACCACTGGAGAGCAGATCCTGAGATCCCCGTCCTCTTAAGTGTTGACAGGAGGATCTGGTGGTTAACTGTGTCAAAAGCAGCAGACAGATCCAGCAGAATGAGCACTGAGGATTTGGAAGCTGCTTTTGCCAGTCTCAGTGCCTCAGTTACCGAGAGCAAGGCCGTCTCAGTCGAATGACCGCTTTTGAAGCCGGATTGGTTGTTGTCTAGGAGGTTGTCCCTTTCAAGAAACTTAGAGAGTTGATTGAACACAACTCGCTCAAGGGTCTTTGCAATGAAAGGCAGAAGGGATACCGGTCGGTAGTTTTCTAAAAGTGCTGGATTCAGAGAGGGTTTCTTAAGCAGTGGGGTTACCCGAGCCTGCTTAAATGCTGTGGGAAAGGTTCCCGTGTGAAGAGAAGTGTTGACAATGTGAGTGAGTGCAGGAGTGATTGAAGAAGAAATAGCCTGAAGGAGGTGAGTGGGAATAGGATCAAGTGGACAGGTAGTAGGGTGATTGGAAAGGATGAGTTTAGAAATATCTGCCTCGGAGAGTGGAGAGAAGGATGGAAGCGTGTTCGTGTTAGTTGTTGAGATGTGCGTGTCAGTTAGTGATGAGGAGAACTGTTTGCTAATGAGGGATGTTTTGTTGGTGAAAAATGATGCAAAGTCATCAGCTGTAAGAGTTGATGAAGGAGGGGGAGGAGGAGGACAAAGGAGAGAGGAGAATGTTTTAAAGAGTTGGCGAGAGTCAGAGCAATTGTTGATTTTGTTGTGGTAGTATGTTGTTTTAGCAGTGGAGACATTTGTAGAGAAAGAAGAGAGAAGAGACTGATAAAAGGCAAGGTCAGTATAGTTTTTAGATTTCCGCCATTTCCTCTCTGCCGCCCTGAGTCCAGAGCGATGTTCACGGAGAACTTCAGACAGCCAGGGGGCAGATGGTGTGGGGCGGGCAGGTCTGGATGAAAGGGGGCAAAAACTGTCTAAGGAGGATGTTAGAGTGGAGCAAAGAGTGTCGGTAGCACTGTTAGTGTCCAGTGCTGAGAACTGAGCAGGTGGAGGGAGTGAAGATGAAACCATAGTGGATAGGCGAGAGGGAGAGAGTGAGCGTAGATTACGCCGAAAGGTAATCTGTGTAGGAGTATGTTTTGTATCTGGAGTCAGTATGAGGTTAAGAGTGATGAGAAAGTGGTCTGAGGTGTGTAATGGAGTAACTAAAGTGTTGTCTGTGGAGCAGTTGCGTGTGTAGACCAGGTCTAATTGGTTACCTGATCTGTGAGTAGCCGTAAATATACATGCATGTGTATTTACATATACATAATCATTATACACAGTGACTATTTAATATATAATTTTTATTTATTTTCTATTTAAATGTTGATGTTTTTCATCAAAAAAGATATGCAATTTTAGAGTAAAATGTATATATACGTAAGGAAATATTGACTAAATTTAGGGGACACCTGCACATCCACAAAAAATATATAAAGCGTGTATAAATGAGTAGCATTATTGTGTTCCAGTGACCGGGACTTCAGTTACGTCTCTCAGTCGTGGAAGTGAAACGGCTAATGAGAGGAAAAGGAGCAGCGCGTGATGGAAGTAATGAAGATCAGAGGGAAGATGACAGGGATTCGATTAGAGATGGATATAGCTGTATTATGAGCGTCCGCCTGTCATAAACAAAAGCCATTCCCATCCGCGCGCTCTCAGCTGCTCCCCGACGCATAATGCATTCGCTAAGATCTGTGGAAATCGAGGGGGAATTGCGCAGACACTAGCCAATTGCGTTCATGCAAAACCAGAAATGTGATTGGCTGTTGTCACTATAACAGTCGCGTCAACACCATAGACTGTTTAAATGTGGATGTACTGTCCGTGACGTCACCCTTAGGTTTCGGAAGAGCACTTGATTTTTTTTATTTTAATTTTTTTCACAATTCCCCGCAAGTTTATTTCTCACAATTCCTAGTTTTTTTCCCCTCACAACCCGAGGTTATCGGTCATGATTCTGACTCTATATCTCACGATTCTCGAATTAGTTTTCTCGCAATTTCCCAAAAAAATTAGCAATTCCGAATTTTTCTCACAATTCCCGAGTTTATTTTTCACAATCCCTAGTTTTTTTCCTCACAATCCGAGTTTATTGGTCACAGTTCTGACTCTATATCTTGCAATTCCCAAAATGTTCTCACAATTCCAAATATATTTCTCACAATTCCCACATTTTCCTCACAATTCCGTTTATTTCTCACAATTCCGTTTATTTCTCAAAATTCCAAAGCAATTTTCTCACAATTCCAAGATTATCTCCCAATTCGATTTTTTTTAGCGTAATCCTGATTTTTTTCTCGCGATTCCGTTTATTTCTCAGAATTCCGAAACAATTTTCTCTCAATTACAAGTTTATTGCTCACAATTCCAAATATTTTTGCACAATCCGAGTTTTTCTCACAATTCCAAAAAAATGTTTGCACAATCCGAGTTTTTCTCACAATTCCAAAAAAATGTTTGCACAATCCGAGTTTTTCTCACAATTCCGTTTATTTCTCAAAATTCCGAAGCAATTTTCTCACAATTCCAAGATTATCTCCCAATTCCAAATTTTTTTAGAGTAATCCAAATTTTTTCTCACAATTCCATTTATTTCTTATAATTCCGAAACAATTTTCTCAATCCAAGGTTTTTTCCTCACCATTCCGAGTTAAAAAAAATTTCTCACAGTCCAATTTTATTGTCACGTTTCTGACACGCTTCCTTGCAATTCCCAGAAAAAATGTCTCGCAATTCCCACGTTTTTTTCTCACAATTCCGAGTTCATTTCTTAAATTTAAACTTGGAATTACTGTGAAAAAAAGTCAGAATTGTGATAATCTCGTAGCTTTGAAAAATGAAGTCAGAATTACGAGATAAAAAGTCGTGAACCAACATGAACATTTCTCACAATTCCTATTTTTTTTAGCACAATCCAAGTTTTTTCTCACAATTCCGAAGCAATTTTCTCACACTTCAGAATTTTTTTAGCGTAATCCGAGTTTTTTTCTCTCAATTCCGTTTATATCATAATTCCAAAACAATTTTCTCTCAATTTCAAATTTAATATTATTTATTATTTATCACAATTGCGTTTTTTTTTGTTTTTTTTTTAAAGTCGGAATAGCGAGATATAAAGTCGTGAACCAACATGAACGTTCTCCGGATGTTTGACCCGGTCACAGATCTTCACATCCTGGGCCGATCTAGACTCCGCCGCAGCAGCTGTTAATATTTAAAGAGCACAGAGTCTGAAAGAGGCTGAATCTCCTCAATCTTAGGCACTAGACCATGCACAATGAGCATCTGTTCCCTCGGGCGCACACATCTTCATTTCAAACTTTAGGCCCGGTTTAGGACCAGGTTTTCCGCACGGATCCGCACAGGATGCACACGGACAGATGAGTCACTTCTTCAAATGCTTGTTCTTCCTCGGGAATGTGTGTCATACTCTCTTCCGGTTCATAGACACGCTGCTTTCTCCCTCCCTAGCTGTGCTTGCAATTAAGTGCAATAATAAAAATGGCTCCATTAAGGCATTTTTCCATTTATCCTCCACAAGAAAGCGTCCTGTTGGGCCATTTAGTCTGTGGACGCGGATCGTGCTGTAATTAGACGCTCGGCTGAAAGTGCATTGAACGCAACGCTCGTGCACAGCTGTGCTTCATATTTACACTCGTACAGCGAGCATCCTTTGTGCTCTAGGACATTTTCCTTTTTTTATTTAAGAGCGAATTTTGGAGTTAGTTTTAGATTTAGTTTTTCATATGACTATTTTAGGCTCACAGTTTAAATTGTATATGATATTTAGGCTTATATTTAACATTTAATATGATATTTAGGCTTATATTTAACATTTTATATAATAATAAGGCTTCTATTTAGTATTTTTTATGATATTTTAGGCTTATTTTTAACATTATATATAATATTTTAGGCTTATAATTAACATTATATATAATAAATAGGCTTATATTGCATATTTTTATGATATTTTAGGCTTATATTTAATATTTTATATGATATTTTAGGCTTATATTTAACATTTAATATGATATTTAGGCGTATATTAAACATTTTATATGATATTTAGGCTTATATTTAACATTTAATATGATATTTAGGCTTATATTTAACATTTAATATGATATTTAGGCATATATTAAACATTTTATATGATATTTAGGCTTATATTTAACATTTAATATGATATTTAGGCTTATATTTAACATTTAATATGATATTTAGGCTTATATTTAACATTTAATATGATATTTAGGCTTATATTTAACATTTTATATAATAATAAGGCTTCTATTTAGTATTTTTTTATGATATTTTAGGCTTATTTTTAACATTATATATAATATTTTAGGCTTATAATTAACATTATATATAATAAATAGGCTTATATTGCATATTTTTATGATATTTTAGGCTTATATTTAATATTTTATATGATATTTTAGGCTTATATTTAACATTTTATATAATATTTAGGCTTATATTCACAGTTTTATATAATATTTTGGCTAATATTTAGTATTTTATATAATATTTTGGCTTATATTTAGTATTTTATATTATAGTTATGCTTATTTAATATGTTATATGATATTTTTGGCTTATATTCAGTGTTATATAATGTTTAGGCTAATATTTTGCATTTTATATAATATTATGGCTAATATTTAGTATTTTATAATATTTAGGCTTATATTTAATATTATAGTTAGGCTTATATTTAGTATTTTATATGATATTTAGGCTTATATTAAACATTTTGTATAATAATTAGGCTTATATTTAATATTTTTTATGATATTTTAATTTAGGCTTATATTTAATATCTTATCTTATATTTAACATTTTATATAATATTTAGGCTTATTTAATATTTTTTCATGATATTTTAAGCTTATATTTAGTATTATGTCTTATATTTAACATTTTATATAATATTTAGGCTTATATTTAATATTTTTTTATAATATTTTAGGCTTATATTTAACATTTTATGTGATATTTTAGGCTTATATTTAACATTTTATATAATATTTTGGCTTATATTCACAGTTTTATATCATATTTTGGCTTATATTTAGTATTTTATATAATATTTAGGCTTATATTTAATATTATAGTTTAGCTTATATTTAGTATTTTATATCATAGTTATTAGGCTTATATATTTAACATTTTATGTGATATTTTAGGCTTATTTAACATTTTGTATGACATTTTAGGTTATATTAAGTATTTGATATGATATTTTAGGTTTTATTTAGCATTTTATATCATATTTAATCTTAAATGTAGTAACATTTAGTCTTATATTTAATATTGTATATTATAGTTAGGCTTAAATGTAGTATTTTATTATATTTAGGCTATTATTTAGTCTTTGATATGATATTTATATCATGTTTAGGTGTTTATTTAGTAATATACAGGACAATGATTAGGCCAGATATAAATAGGGACAAACATTTGAAGTGATTTTTAGTCACTTAAAATATTTGTCATTTATTTTTAGAATTATAAATTAAATTTGAGCTTATTATTCGTGTTTTATATGGGGTTTATTAGGCTTATGTTCAATATGTTTTGTATGATACACCCTTAAAAATAAAGGTGCCACCAAAAATGTGATGCCATAGAAGAACCATTTTTCCTTAACCATTTTATAGTCTAAAGTACCTTTTTGCACTACAATGAGCCTTTTGTGCAATGGAAATGTTCTTTGGATATTAACTGTTCTTCATAGAACCATACGCCCTGCCAAAACGTGTTAATGTTAGTTAATATAAATCCATCTGTTCATGGTTTGTTCATGTTAGTTCACATTGCATTAACTAATGTACCTTATTGTTAAGTGTTACTAAGAACCTTTCTTTTTAAGAGTGTAAATGAGGTTATTTTTTAGTTTTATACATCTTTTATGTAGTATTATACATGTTATTCCCCCATATATTTGGTATTATTAAAGGTGAAAGGGCTTTATTGTCGGCCCTGATCCCGTATGTCTTCTGTTCTGGCCTCTGGACATTATGGTCAATATTGGCTCTGTAAACGCAGCTGTGAGATCTCCGACGCCGAGCCATTTAGCGGGCAGGTTGTCACTGTGTCTGAGCTCATCCATCTCTGGCAATGACAGCCCATCTCTCCTCGTGCCTTCTGGCTCCGTCCACGCCTCCCTACATTGCAAAAAATGCTCGGTAACACTTTATTTTAGGGTTCAGTTATTAACTATTAACTCAGTGTGCATATTACTATTATATTGTCTGTTTATTAGCACTTATAAAGCTCATATTAATGCCTCATTCTACAACCCTTAATCCGACCCAATACCTAAACTTAAACGCTACAAAAACTACCTTACTAACTATTAATAAGCAGTAAATTAGGAGTTTATTGAGGCAAAAGTCATGGTTAAAGGAAGTGTATGTAAGAAATGTATTTCAATGAATCATAAAATGGCTCTGATATGTCTCTAGACATTAAGAAATCATGTTAATTTTTAAATACTTATATCACTGCCAACAGTAGTCCAGCAGGATATTGTCATTATAAAGTTGTTGTTGCCCTCAGCTGATGTTGATGATGTCATGTTGTGTTTTGGCCTGAAGCTCCGCCCTCCACCTATCGACCAATCACGAAGTCAGTAGTGTTTCGGGTTGCCAGATCTGCTCTAGTTACCACAGCTGCATATCTACAAATGTTCCTGTTGAACCTGCAGCCAATCTGGCAACCTCGAGTCAGAGGGAGCGGGATACGCCGCTCTACAGTCATCTAAAAAGTTATTGCAGTACCAGTTTCGGCCACAGTCTTACACACACTTCCTTTAATAGCGAATATGTTCCCCATACTGTTGAATCAGAAATAAGATTATTTTCCTCCCCCCATTGGCAGATCATTTTGCCTGTTTTAAGCAAAAACTCTCTTCATTTAGATTTGATTTTCAACAAAACAAGAACAAATATCTCATGTCGTTTTACTGATCTAGTAAATGCATCTTGATTTAAGATTTGTGAGATATTTAGACTAGAAACAAGACAAAATGACTGAGTAAGAAGAGCGTTTTTTGCAGTGTGGCGACCCCCAAACTTGGGCCGGTGTTTCCCGCTCCCCCTCCTCAGGTGCTGATAAGTCAGCGTGGCAGAAACAGCTGGCCTCGGTCATCAGCCAGACGTTTCTCACGCAAACATCGCCGCACGCCTCTGCCTAATTGTACAGCACCCGACCGAGCCTGTGCGATTGCAGCTTTATCAAAGCCCGACAGGGTGCATCTGTAATCCACAGCCACACTGCAAAAAATGCTCTTCTTACTCAGTCATTTCGTCTTGTTTCTAGTCTAAATATCTAACAATTCTTAAAGGGGCGGTGAAATGCTGTTTCATGCATACTGATCTTTTTACACTGTTAAAGACTTGGAATCCCATACTAAACATAGACAAAGTTTCAAAAGTTAAGGTGGACGTTTGATGGGAGTATTTCTTTGTCAAAAATACTACTTCCGGTTAGTCATAAGTTTCGGCAAGTTTTTTGAGATCATGCGTCCCCTTTGACGTTAATGGGGGCGGAATTTCCTTGTATGGGCCTTACTGACAATTCTACCGGAAGAGCGTGAGAGAGAGAGAGAGAGAGGGAGAGAGAGCGAAAGCAACAGGCTACGCCCATCAAAGCGCTGGCTCGTAGGCTGCGCTGCACAGGTGATGTGCACAATTAACAATGACATCAAAAAGTGCGTTTTTGGTTGCCAGACCAAGACAGTCCTGCACAGATTCCCCAAAACCCTGCGGTAAGGCAACAGTGGATGTAATTTGCTTTTCCGGATCAGCAACTGAGTTGGGCGAATGTTTATATCTGTTCGCTGCATTTCGGTGCCGACTGTTTCATAAACGAGGCCCAGCTCGACGCCGGATTTTCCGATCGCCTAATGCTGAGGGATGGAGCAGTCCCAACGTTAGAACCGCCGGCGGTGAGTTAGACTGCTTCAAATGTCTGTGTCTATGCTCATCAAGTAGCCCAAACATGATCACGTATAGTTACTATATATATTACTATATATAGAAATTGATCAATGGAGCATGCGATGTGTAGTGCGTGTACATTTGTTTAGCTGGCCACTATATGTGTAACTTTATGTTTGTGTATTGTAAAAGCACTCCAAACAACAATACACAAAGAGTGGTGAAATATGTTGAACTAAATAAGCGCGCTTCTTCATTCAAATGCGCTACTATTCCGTGTTGTCTACACAAACCACGCGTAAACACACACACACACACACGTGCACAACTGCACTTCCCACATGTACACCTTCAAAGACAAAAATACGACGATATAATTGAAGTATAAATATGTAAATAACACAAGCCGCTCAGCATATTATAGTTAGTGTATAACTTGTACCACATAGAGACGTCCTGCTCTAGTCGTTTTTGCTGCTGCTCCTGTTTAACTGCAGCCTCTGGTCATAGATGTATGGCTGTATCTGATTAAAAGCCATATTTTTATTTTGAATAAAGTTTTTCCCGCTGTTAGGGATGACAAAGCATTACGACGCACTCAACACGGCGGCGCACACGTCACTATTTAGCTCCGCTCACACGATACGCCCCCACACGCTCGGCTTTTTTCGGAAAGACTCGGAACAGCGCATCTTTCTTATATAATTATAAAAAAAATAAAGAATTTTCGGAGATATGCAGGATGCAATGCTACTCTATAGGTACTCAAGATTGACATGACACTGACTGAAACTGAGTGTTTCACCCCCCCCTTTAAATCAAGATGCATTTACTAGATCAGTAAAACGACATGAGATATTTGTTCTTGTTTTGTTGAAAATCAAATCTAAATGAAGAGAGTTTTTGCTTAAAACAGGCAAAATAATCTGCCAATGGGGTGAGAAAAATAATCTTAATTCAAACAGAAAACAAGATTATTTAGCTTAATATCTTAAAATCAGTAAAAGTAAATTATAAGGTGATACTTATATATCTTTGTATGATATTCTTATTCTTATACACTGGGCTTAGATATTTGGTATTTTATGATATTTATTAGCCTATTTTGCATGACATTTGAGTTTATAATTAGTATTTAATATGCTCATATATCATGACATTTACCCTTTAAACCTATAGTTTTTAATCTTTATATTTAGGATTATTCATAAAATGCATTATATTTGGGCTTATATCTTGCATTTTAAATCTGATTTTATAGCATATATTTAGTTTTATGCATGGCATTTAGGCTTATAATTTATATTTTAAAAGGCTATTTAGGCTTATATTTAGTATTTTTTATGATATTTGGGCTTATATTTAGCATTATACAGGATATTTAAGCTTATAATTACTATTAAACATGGCATTTGAGCTTATATTTAGTATTGTATAAGATATTTAGGCTTGTATTTAGTATTTTATATAATATTTAGGCTTATATCTAGCGTTATACATGATATTTGATATTATAATTAGTATTAAACATGGCATTTGAGCTTATATTTAGTATTGTATAAGATATTTAGGCTTATATTTAGTATTTTTATGATATTTGGCCTTATATTTAGCATTATACATGATATTTGATCTTATAATTAGTATTAAACATGACATTTGAGCTTATATTTAGTATTATTATATGTAAAATATTTAGTATTTTATGTGATATTTAGGCTTATATTTAGTATTAAACATAAAATTGGAGCTTATAAGTAGTATTTTATGATATATTGGCAGATATTTTGTATTTTTATGATAATTTGGCTTATATTTAAGATTTTATCTGAACCTAGATTTAGAATGATGCATGACATTTGGTCAAGTATTTTACATAAACTTTGATCTTATAATTTGTATTTTAAATGGCTATTCAGGCTTATATTTAGTATTTTTATGATATTTGGGATTATATTTGAGCTTATATTTAGTATTGTATAAGATATTTAGGCTTATATGTAGTATTTTATATGATATTTGGCCTTATATTTAGCGTTATACATGATATTTGATCTTATAATTAGTATTAAACATGACATTTGAGCTTATATTTAGTATTGTATAAGATATTTAGGCTTATATTTACTATTTTTCTGATATTTGGCCTTATATTTAGCATTATACATGATATTTGAGCTTATAATTACTATTAAACATGACATTTGAGCTTATATTTAGTATTGTATAAGATATTTAGGCTTATATTTAGTATTTTATATGATATTTAGGCTTATATCTAGCATTATACATGATATTTGAGCTTATAATTACTATTAAACATGACATTTGAGCTTATATTTAGTATTGTATAGGATATTTAGGCTTGTATTTAGTATTTAATATAATATTTAGGCTTATATCTAGCGTTATACATGATATTTGAGCTTATAATTACTATTAAACATGACATTTGAGCTTATATTTAGTATTGTATAAGATATTTAGGCTTGTATTTAGTATTTAATATAATATTTAGGCTTATATCTAGCATTATACAGGATATTTGAGCTTATAATTACTATTAAACATGACATTTGAGCTTATATTTAGTATTGTATAAGATATTTAGGCTTATATGTAGTATTTTATATGATATTTAGGCTTATATCTAGCGTTATACATGATATTTGAGCTTATAATTAGTATTAAACATGACATTTGAGCTTATATTTAGTATTATATAATAATATTTAGTATTTTATGTGATATTTAGGCTTATATTTAGTATTAAACATAAAATTGGAGCTTATAAGTCGTATTTTATAATGATATTTTGGCAGATATTTTGTATTTTTATGATAATTTGGCTTATATTTAGCATTATACATGATATTTGAGCTTATAATTTGTATTTTATAATGACAATAAGGCATATATTTTGTATTTTTATGATGTTTGGGCTTATACTTAGACTTTATAATGATATCTAAGTTTAGTATTTTATATGGTATTTAGGCTTATTTAGTATTACTCATGAAATGTGGGTTTATATTTAGTATAAAAATAATAATAAAAATAATAATTTAGACATATTTAATATTTGTATGATATTTCAGCTTATATGTAAGATTGTATCTGACATTTAAGCTTAGATTTAGAATTATGCATGAAATTTGGGCTTATAATTAATATTTTATAACAATATTTAGGTTTATATGTAGTATTTTATATGATAGTTACTATATATTTAGTATTTACTAGTACTATAAAATAGTACTAGTTATTTTAGTATTATACGTTATATTTGAGCTTATGTTTATTATAATACATGATTTTTGGACTTGCATTTAGTATTATGCATAATATTCCACCTTATTTTCTAGTGTCCTCCTTAAATTTGCTAATTATAAAAGGTAAAATCCAGCATCTGAATCTGCGAGTCTGCGGGGTCTTATTAGAACAGAGGTGATAATTATGACTGGGCTTGTGAATTACCATAATTTGTGCAAAATCTCGGGTTTCACCAATCCTGATGGAAATCTAAAGTCCAAATTTCCAGGAGTCAACCCCACGTTTTAGGCTCGATTTAAAATGCTAATGCGAGGTGGCTTTGTTTCAGAGAGCCTAAAGAACCCAGAGGACTAGTCTACTGTAGAAATGAATTGTGAAGTGTTAACATTATTGTGCGGTTTAAGAAACTTCTTGAGGTTGGGATTGTCAGATTGATCCTGTAGGCCTACTATTTGGCAAATACCAATATGCACGATGGCGTCCGGCTATGATGGTGAATCTGGAGATACTGAAATGGCATTCAAGCTCCTTATGGAGCATTATGTGGTTCCGCCTCGGCCCTCAGCCTCCATTATTCGACTGTGTTTGACGTGACAGGACAGCCGAACCCAAAGCTCAAAGTCCTTTCCTTCATGCGCTTCCTCTTATGCTAATTGAGCTGTTTTTGGAGCACAGTAAATTAAATTGACCACCTCTCAAATCCGAACAGCTGGGGCTACAGATTAGTTAAATGTCGCCTTAGTTCTGCATGTGAAAAAACACATCTTCCACATCCCAGTTTTCTCTGTTTTGCTCATCCTCCCACTCCTTGTCTGTAATATTAATGTGCTTCAAAAGCCATCGCTGGCTGTGGCGAGAGCTAATCAGTTAACCTGATTAAGGAACTGATGAAATTAAATCATTTCGGTAAGTGAAAATAATAAAATAGCCAATGCTGGAGAGGATACGTCTGCAGAATTTAATGCCGCTCCTGAGACTTTAAAAACAAAAAAAAGCACACTTATCGAAGAATGCTTTGTGTAATTATAAAATGTGTCTCTGGTTGATAAAGCTGTTAACAAGAATGCCACGGTGCCAGCAGAAGGCGGCAGTTGTGTGTGTATATATATATATTACCTATTTATTTTGATGCACAAGCAGCAAAAGCCATTTTACTTTTAATCTATGATGTGAAATATTACACCTGCGAGGATAATGAGCTTCAGAGATCATCATAAATCAACCAGAACTCATTTACTTATAAACACCCGGCGGCAAAACCTGGGCGTCATACATGATATTTAGTATTAGCTGTTATATTACGTCTTATGCATAGTAAATGCTCTTTTATTTATCACTATGGCTGAATTTGAATTCTTTCCTTGCCATTGATGAAATTTTCTGGCTGTGTTTTATTACTGTCATACGGTAGGGGGCGCTATTACACTATTCCAGATCAAAACACAGGCGAAGAAGAAGCAAAAACAAGCGATAAAACATTGCTTACGCACATTAAAAATGTATTTTCTCAGCTTTTTGTCCAAAAATTTTTTTTTTTACTTGCCCACATTCAAGTGTTGATAAAAGAATGAAGCAAGAATAATACAGTGTCGGTGGCTGCCATCTTTGAGCTTATAATTAGTATTTTATAATGATATTTAGGCATATATTTAGAATTTTATGATATTTTGGCTTTTATTTAAGATTGTATCTGATATTAATGCTTCGATTTAGAATTATGCATGACATTTGAGCTTATTAGTATTTTATAATAATATTTAGGCTTATATTTAGTATTTTATATGATATTTAGCGCATATTTAGCACTATACATGAAAATTGAGCTTATAATTAGTATTTTATAATGATATTAAGTCATATATTTAGTATTTTTATGATGCTTGGGATTATATTTAAGATCTTATAAGGATATTTAAGTTTAGATTTAGTATTTTATAATGATAATTAGGCTTATTTAGTATTACACATGATATTTGGGCTTATAATTAGTATTTTATAATGATATTAAGGCATATATTTAGTATTTTTATGATGCTTGGGGTTATATTTAAGCTCTTATAAGGATATTTAAGTTTAGATTTAGTATTTTATAATGATATTCAGGCTTATTTAGTATTACACATGATATTTGGGCTTTATATTGATATTTAGGCATATATTTTATACTTTTTCTGACATTTAAGCTTAGATTTGGAATTATGCCGGAAATTTGGGATTATGGTTAGTATTTTATAATAATATATAGGCTTATATTTAGTATTTCATTTGATATTTGGTATATATTTAGTATTATAAATGATATTTGGAATTTCTCAGCTTTTTGTCCAAAATGTTGCTTTTTTTATGAAACTTGCACACATATAAGTGTTGATAAAAGGATGTATGAAGCAAGAATAATGGTGTCGGTGGCTGGCAACTTTTTTTTTTAAATCACTGGTGGGGAAAACGTTAAAAGGAATAATATAAGATGTTATATTACATCTTATGCATCTTTTATTTGTCACTATGACTGTATTTTAACTCTTTCCCCGCCATTGACAGAATTTCCTATACTTTTATGAAACTGTGCATCTCTGCCATTGATGTAATTGTGTTTTGTGAATGTGTTTTCACTGTTATACGGTAGGGGGCGCTATTACACTATTCCAGATCAAAACACAGGCGAAGAAGAAGCAAAAACAAGCAATAAAAGCATTGCTTATGCACGTTATAGTCGTTGAAAAAAAACTTGATTTTCCTCCACTTTTTTTATTAAACTTGCCCACATTCAAGTATTGATAAAAAAGACTGCATGAAGCAAGAATAAATCACTGGCGGGGAAAGAGTTAAAGAGGAAAATAACTTTGTATAGATTGCATATTTGATATACAATCTGCAATAGCCATTTCACTTTTAATCTGTGATGTGAAATATTACAGCTGCACGGATAATGAGCTTCAGAGATCATCATAAATCAATCAAAACTCATTCGCTTATTACCATGGATGCACGTCGGCTAATCCACTTGCACTAAACTGACCGCTCAGGTTAAGAGGCTTTGCACCTGTCACTTACATAATGCCATTAAATCACGAGCTACAATTAAACGCAATTACAGATAATAACCGCGAGCGTAAAAGCTAACGGATTGGAGGTTTGGGGGTGAGGGGCAGGGGGTTCGAGACGACGTCAGAGCCCTGTTGAATCGGTGAATGTGCAGCTGTTGGCTAAAGTGTGCACTCAGGCCGCTAACGCTGATCATCATAACAGCATCATTATCATCGCGGCTTAACAGCCTCTTAGCCAGGCCAGGGGCGGCCTTCAGAGCCGCCCAGATACAAAACCCAGGCCTGTAATTGCGTTCTGGTGTGTATTTTAAGGAATTATGGTGCAGATTTAGCCCTCTGCAAAGAGCAGAACAAACAAGCACCTGAAATGTGTGGTGACTGAGATTGGGGAAAGCTGTGTTCTGTCTAATGGACAACTATTTGAAAGCCTTCCAATTAAAACTGTTGTTCAGGGTTATGGGGTGACACGAGGCTTGTGCACATGCCCAGAGCTTAATTGTAAATCAAATGGTTGTGACAATATCAAAAAAGCTGTTGTGGAGACAATACAGCTACCTAATTGTGAGATCAGATTGGAGGGGAATATAACTCCAGGGCTTTTTTAGCATGAATACAAGTCAGGCGGGACAGAACTAAGGGCTCTCGGCGCGGTATTTTACCAGAGCAACTGACCCTGAACCAATTTGTGTGTTGGAAGTGTGCATCTGCAAGGCAAATTCTATTTCTAGCCGTTCTCCATTACTATTACCCGAAGAGGACATCTCTACATTGGAGTGTTTACGGTGAGCCTCTCTCAGCGGATGATTCCAGGTCAGTTGTTGCATCCCGGTGACAATATAGACAAATTTCCATTTGCATTCGTATGCCTGCAGTCATTACCGTCGTATATAGGCAAACACTGTGCCACTGGTATTATTGTCGCTCCTGTCTCGACCTCTCCTATAATAGAATTTGCATTGCTTTGCCGTTTCTATCAGTGAGTCTGTTTGCTTCTCCCACTCGCCGCCACCAGTCGAGACTCCCCAACACTTGCTGCCTTTAATTAAGCTCCAATTTGAATTACTCATCTTGTGTTTAAGGCGTAATTTGTGTGGTTTGCATTAATCCTAATCGGGTGTCACAGCATGGATAATCCGGTCATGGATCACATGTATAGTTAGCACTGAATATCGCTCCCCAAAGTACTACAAAATGGCTGCTTTTGAAAGGACAATTACCTGTGTAGTACCTCCGCCCCCCCAACCTCCGGTCTCCGCTGGTTAATAATCGATAGGCAGCCATAATGCTTCCCCAGCCAACATGGAAATAAAAGGTCACAGCGAGGCACAAAACATTGGCTCAAATGTTTGGTGCAAAAACAACAGTGCAGTATTTTGGTTTCCGTGTAATGTCATGAGCCTTGGCACGCTTTTGTGATTCTCGAAGAGTTGCGACCTTCACACCTAGAGCCAGACCTGTGCCCATTGGCGCAGTCTACAGTCTCCACAGTTCTCTGCCAAAATGTGAGTCACGCCAGGTCAAAGAAGTGAGACCTTATCAGTCATTGTCTTTACAGCAGAAGAGCACGAACAGCAGGTATCCGCCATCCTGGAGAGGTCTATTGTCAAACTCTATTGTATGTTTGTGTGTCACCTGTCTCTTCAAATTGACTTCTGCCATAAACATCTATGGAGGCACCTGGGGTGAAATGTCACCAGTGCTGGCTCAGATTAAACGGCTCTGTTGCTAGTGTTGTAGACTCGGATCAGTAGTATCCGACTGGTATTTATGATGGTACGAGCAACAGCTCAGTGCGCTCTTTGCTATGCTAATGTTTGCTTGCCCCTCAGCAAGTCCCCTTGAGGGTCCCTGTAGAAGAACAGGTCCGAGCCAAACCTGACCTGACTACTCGCTCATTGCTAGCCAAGTTGGTTCTTCCAGATACTTGTTTAGTAGGAACTTTCGAGTAGGTTATTAGGGACTTTTGCACCGGAGGAACCTTTTCATAGTTCCTAGAACTAATGGTGGAACTTCCCGCTTTTTGGTGTGTTCGCAACGCCGGAACTGGGAATGATTTTAGTTCAAGAAAGGCCTTTTGGGGAAACTAAATTAGCATCTACTTTGAAGGCACTATAGAAACTACCAGTGATTTAAGTATACTCTGATTGTAAAAACGCACGCCAAACAACAGGACCCGCCATTTTTAAAAACAAAATGTGACCCTATATTTGACACATGCTGGCAAATTTTAAAAAAAAGTAGTTCTTTTTGCATCCTGGACAATGGCCCTAGGGGAACATTTATCGGCCTGATATACTCACGGCAAAGATCTGTTTCGTTCTTTGTTTAGGGGTAAAACGAAGTTCGAAAAATGTAAGCAGCGCTATACTGTTATCGAAAATCCAATGTAAATATGTGCTGCACGCTTTACCCTAATATATCTATATATATACATTCATATATGTTTAAACACACATCAAAACTGGGAAAACAGCAAGCCTCCAACTTACTACGTAACCGCCATGAACCAATGGCAAGCAAAAAGAGGTTTTCCGAAGCAAACTTTTCCAGAAAGTTTGCTTTCGAATTCCCAAATCAAACTTGTAATGGCCTGATTTTGTTCGAAATGACGACTAAAATCAGTTTGTTCTTTGATTTCGCTTAAAGTAATAGGGGGCCTTTAGTTCTCAGGGACCCCTGGTGGTTATTTCCAAAACTAAGTTCCTATAACTACCCGATGTGAAAGCCCTTATTGACATTTGAGTGTACACTACTTGTGTCCAAACCTCTCTATGTTCTCCCCTACAGAGCTTATTCCAGGTTAAGTTGGTTCATCCAGAAACTAGCTTAGTATCAACTTTCATGTTCATATTGATAATTATCATTTAATTGTCGACTGCTTGTGTTCTCCCCTACAGAGGACCTACTTCCTGCGGGATTTCCCAACATTGACATGGGCCCACAGCTGAAGGTGGTTGAGCGTACCCGCACGGCTACCATGCTTTGCGCCGCCAGTGGTAACCCCGATCCAGAAATCACCTGGTTCAAAGACTTCCTTCCCATCGACCCCAGCACAAGTAACGGCCGAATCAAACAGCTCAGATCAGGTAAGCCAAACGCCGGTACTTCTAATATTCTTCTGTTCACGCCGCTGCTTTTATTTTAGGATTCTGTATCAGTCCTTTTTCTGATTTAGGCACCCTACGCTCGTCCAAAACAACCACCCAGAGCGTTAGCGCAACATACTAAAGTTGCTAAGGAAGCTGAAATGGAAAGATAATGACTTTTAATGAACAGTGTCAGAGGAGCTTAGTCCAGATTTGGTGGCAAGCGTATGATTAATGTCTGGTTTAGGCTAATGAAACTTTATTGAAAGACCCAGTAAAACAGAGTCTAATTATATATCTCATTAAGTCTAGCGCTCCAGTCGCCCCAAGGCCACCGTCGTGGGTCAGTGATTTGTCAGCAACAGAGAAAAGAAAAATCTATCGGGTTGCATTTGATTCAGAGCTGTTGATGCGAATTGGTATGGGCAGTAGATGCTCGGCTACCAACCCTTGACCTGAACTCGCTTACCCAGAGTTCCCCTTTTCAGGATTCATCCTGGCATTTTCAAAACAACATTTCAGTTTCAAGACAAATGGTTTGGTGGTGAGCGGCTACATCTGCTCTCACTTATGCTAGACTTGAGTGCTTTGTTTTGCGCCGTGTTAATGGACGACCCAGACTCGCTGAGGGGGTATCGCAAGCCTCCGGTATATTGTTGGCTGTGGCACAGGAACACAAATGCCTTTGACTTCTCCCATTGAGGACAAGGAGGTTTAAATAGTCAACCCTTTTAGCTTCCATTAGTGTAGTCACTTGCCTCAAGGTTGGCACTCGTAGCTCATTTTGCAAGCTAATTTATCTTCCCTGCTAACAGACATACAGATTAACCAGACAAATCTGAAAATGTTTATGTTAGCATACAGCCGAAACAGTTTAGCTTGGCTGTGCGACCTGTCCTCCCTGTATGTTTTGTCTGTCTTTTCGTCACTGTGTGAGTGGGTCATACATGTTGCAATGTTCGCTTGTCTCTATTTAAACTAAAGCAAGGTTTCTGGCGGCTTTTCCGCATTCGTATGCAGAACATTGACTAGCCCTCAATAATTAACACACTATTGGAGTACTACTAATTAGGCAAACTAATTTCAGTATGCACCGCATTCAGCATATACAAATTAGCTATAATCATGTGTGTTAATTCAATTTGTGTGTTAGTGAGCTATCGAAATGCTTTTAGTAATATTTATTTGGTACGTCTAATTTGTAATTAAATATGCAAACTTTTTCTAAATCTTTAAAGATGTTAATGAATTTCTTAAGGCAATAATTATTTTAGCTGGAGCAATTAGTCTGACTGTACATAACCCTAACCTTAACTCTACTCTAACTATACATTTAGCGAATTGTGGAAGTCTCTATCATCATTAAATGTGGTCATAAACGTGTCTAACCTGCATCTGACGTGTCATCCTACAAAGGGCTCTTTCCCACTAAACTATTGATTTCAGGATGTGTGAAGCTGCTGTGAATCCGACCCTAAAATGTGCTGTTTTTATTCTTCCTTTCTGCCTTTTCTGTTTATTATCATTTCCAGAAGCCTTTGGTAAGTGTCTCAGTGAGTGCGCAAGCTTCCTAGTGTCCCTGAAGCAGATGGCATTTTAACTTCGTTTTAAAATGCATGTCCTACCCTCTGCTTTCCCTTTAACGTCTGTCTGTACCCTCCTTAATTCTTTTTCTTATCCTCGCCCACTAACATGAAATATTTCCCTGTTTCTCCGAAGACTCGACCTAGCTTTTGGGGATGACACACTGCACAAAGTCAATGTGTGTGCGAGTTTGCGTGTGGATTTACGTCTAGTGTTCCTCATTCACATCCAGCTCTCGAGAGAATTCCCTCTCTGGCTTCGCCTCAACTCTCGCCGGCCACAAATATTCAGATGGTTATAAAACAGAAGAATAACAGATTAGAATTTCAGAAGCTCCGGCCAAGCATTTGTGGTTCTGTTGTTGACCGCCGGACACACCCTCGGTCCGTGCGCAACCAGAGCTCGCTCGACTCCATCACAATAACATATTTATCATCTGAGCACGACCAGCCTAGATGGCCGAAATCTGCTGGGGCCTTGGAGCCTTGCGGCCCAGTCTGGACCTCTAAAGGAGCCAAAAGCAAACATCACCTGAGCTCTCATGCCCAATATTTGCAGGTCCTCAGTAGTCCATGGGCTTGAAAGGTAAAGGCGACATGAAATGGCATTCAGAACCCATTTTACTTCTTGTAAGTTGAGGTGTTTCTTGGATGTAAAGTAGGAAAATCCATTGGATTGTGAAAAAGCTGGCTTACCAGAGGAGGAGACCAGAAAAAAATCGATATATTTGGCTATTAATTAACATCAACCCTAATGACCTACCGCACAGCTGAAGAAAAAAAGTCCTCCAGCTTGGTCAAACTGGTCTGCCAGCTGGTTTTAGAGGGGTACTTTTCATTCGGGAGACCAGCTTATCCTAGTTTATCTCTTTATTTTTATTTTTGCAGGGATATGTGCATTAAGGAAGTAAAAATGGTTGAGTTTGATTTCACGCTGACCTGATTGTCCATCACACATTCAGCAGAGCCCTGAGAGCGAGTGAAGCCGTCTTATGTTGGGATGTTTACCTTAGAGCGGCCCTGCTGCCCGATCCTCCGATCTGGAGGGATTTATGCTGATGAGAAAAAGGCCTGTAGCCGTCGACGCCAGCCAAGACTCCTGCTTTCCTGTTTTTATCTCTATTCCGAAGTGAAACTGATCTCTTTAGTTTCCAAACCGGGGCTGGAGCCATTTTTCTCGAGAGGAAAACAAGATCTGGCGTTCTTTTGAATTACCCGTGTCCATTCTTTAGTTGGCAGCCGCCGTCACCAACAGCCGTTGTCTGATATATGGATCTTGTCCTGGTGTAGGTACAGCTGCTCCTCCTGAAATCACCACAGGCGATACCTTTGGAGGAACGTGGGTGAGATAAATGGACAGCCTCCTGCTGCGGTTTGCACTTCCTGTGCACGCTGGCTGGTCGTCTGATTGGAACAGACCTCGAGGTGCTAGTCTAATTGATGGCTGTGAAGCTCTGCTACAGTGGTTACGACCAGGACTCGCACTGTGACTTGATGGAGCCAAACGAACCTCTATAGCATTGCTAAATGGCTCTTTGGAGATTCAAGTCAATGATGTTTCATTATTAGTTCATTTGGTCAGTGTAGGAGTTCTAGATCTTTAAACAAAAGACACATCAAGCTTTTTGGGTAGTTTAAAGGCTTTCAGGGCTTGAGTCGGTTTACACTGAAAGTGTTTTCATTTATATAGACCAATCACTCAGGGTGTAAAGTTTGACATAGTCCAACTCCACCTCTGTGGACCTAATGGGTGGAGTCTAATCTAATTAGGCGTAGCTGGGTGTCAAGCCCCACCTATTATATACAGAGAGGCGGAGCTGGGTGTTGAGCCCCACCCATTATATACAGAGAGGCGGAGCTGGGTGTTGAGCCCCACCCATTACAAACAGAGAGGCGGAGCTGGGTGTCAAGCCCCACCCATTATATACAGAGAGGCGGAGCTGGGTGTCAAGCCCCACCCATTATATACAGAGAGGCAGAGCTGGGTGTTGAGCCCCACCCATTATATACAAAAAGGCGGAGCTGGGTGTTGAGCCCCTCCCATTATATACAGAGAGGCGGAGCTGGGTGTCAAGCTCAACCAATTAAATACAGAGGCAGAGCTGGATGTTGAGCTCTGCACATTGTGTACAGAGAGGTGGAGCTGGGTGTCAATCTACACCAATTACACACAGAGAGGCGGAGCTGGACCAAGCTCCACCAATTACATACAAAGAGTCGAGCCTGGATGTTAAGCTCCACCCATTGCATACAGAGAGGCGGAGCTGGGTGTCAAGCCCCACCCATTATATACAGAGGGGCGAGTCTGGATGTTAAGCTCCACCCATTGCATACAGAGAGGCGGAGCCAGGTGTCAAGCCCCACCCATTATATACAGAGAGGCGAGTCTGGATGTTAAGCTCCACCCATTGCATACAGAGAGGCGGAGCTGGGTGTCGAGCTCAACCAATTAAGTACAAAGAGGTGGAGCTGGATGTTAAGCTCCACCCATCGCATACAGAGAGGATGTCGATTGTCAAGCTCTATTGAGCAGCTTCTCGATCTGGAAGTCAATGGCCGTCTGAGATATTGTTGGCTGTGAGTTTTTCCACAGGTAGAGGCGACATCTGTACCTCTGCGGAGACGTTTTTAAGGTCACTCGGGCCTAAACGCATGGCGGCGAGCCGAACTCCGCTTCAGCCATGCAGATGGATAAAAACTGCGGCCAGATTGTCTGCCGCCCCCCTATAAAACCCACAGTTTCTTGCCAAAGCTTGAGAAAGCTTCTCTGAGCAAACGACAGGACGTTTTAGCGTTTTTTTTGTCCAATCAATCTGTGATTTTTCTTTTTTCTTTTTTGGTGGCATTTGTGTGTTTGAAAACCTCTAACCTTTAACCTAACCTCACCTAACCAGTTCTTTCCAAGCCTTAACCGTA
>NC_090185.1:4144963-4219963 GCF_024679245.1 Pseudorasbora parva | reverse complement strand
CGGAGCTAAAGAATGATGAGGCGTATCGCATTCAGATGGATGGATGGATGGATGGATGGATGGATGGATGGATGGATGGATGGGTAGATGGATAGGTGGATGGATGGATGGATGGATGGGTGGGTGGATGGATAGGTGGATGGATGGGTGGATGGATGGGTGGATGGGTGGATGGGTGGATGGATGGATGGATGGATGGATGGATGGATGGATGGATGGATGGATGGATGGATGGATGGATGGATGGATGGATTGATGACTATGTAGTTGGGTGAGTGGATGGATGGATGGATGGATGGATGGATGGATGGATGGATGGATGGATGGATGGATGGATGGATGGATGGGTGGATGGATGGGTGGATGGATAGGTGGATGGATGGGTGGATGGATAGGTGGATGGATTGATGGGTGGATGGATGGGTGGATTGATGACTATGTAGTTGGGTGAGTGGATGGATGGATGGATGGATGGATGGATGGATGGATGGATGGATGGATTGATGACTATGTAGTTGGGTGAGTGGATGGATGGATGGATAGGTGGATGGATGGGTGGATGGATAGGTGGATGGATGGATGGATGGATGGGTGGATTGATGACTATGTAGTTGGGTGAGTGGATGGATGGATGGATGGATGGATGGATGGATGGATGGATGGATGGATAGGTAGATGGATGGGTGGATGGATAGGTGGATGGATGGATGGATGGCTGGATGGATGGATGGATGGATGGATTGATGACTATGTAGTTGGGTGAGTGGATGGATGGATGGATGGATGGATGGATGGATGGATGACTATGTAGTTGGGTAAGTGGATGGATGGATGGATGGATGGATGGATGGAAGGATGGATGGATGGATTGATGACTATGTAGTTGGGTGAGTGGATGGATGGATGGATGGATGGATTGATGACTATGTAGTTGGGTGAGTGGATGGATGGATGGATGGATGGATGGATTGATGTCTATGTAGTTGGGTGAGTGGATGTATGGATGGATGGATGACTATGTAGTTGGGTGAATGGATGGATGGATGGATGGATGTATGGATGACTATGTAGTTGGGTGAGTGGATGGATGGATGGATGGATGACTATGTAGTTGGGTGAGTGGATGGATGGATGGATGGATGGATGGATGGATTGATGACTATGTAGTTGGGTGAGTGGATGGATGGATGGATGGATGGATTAATGACTATGTAGTTGGGTGAGTGGATGGATGGATGGATGGATGGATTGATGACTATGTAGTTGGGTGAGTGGATGGATGGATGGATGGATGGATGGATGGATTAATGACTATGTAGTTGGGTGAGTGGATGGATGGATGGATGGATGGATGGATGGATGGATGGATGGATGGATTGATGACTATGTAGTTGGGTGAGTGGATGGATGGATGGATGGATGGATTGATGACTATGTAGTTGGGTGAGTGGATGGATGGATGGATGGATGGATGGATGGATGGATGGATGGATGGATAGATGGATGGATTGATGACTATGTAGTTGGGTGAGTGGATGGATGGATGGATGGATGACTAGAGGGTTCATGTCAGCGTGATGATTGTGTCATGGCACAGATATTCAGAAAATGTCTTCCACTTGCCTTTTAACACAAACGGTGTTAGTGCAGCTTTGTTGCTGTTTGAGGCTCACACCAGCGGTTAAGATAACAGCTCGTTTTGTTGTTAGCGGTGCGGCTGACAGAAGGCTACGCCAGCCACGGGCGGGATGGATAATGGGAATTCAAAATACAATTATACACAACAGATAATAAGTGAAAAGGCAGAGCGAAAGGGATCAAAGACATTCGGTTCAGTTCCCGACATGTTAAACATTGCCAGGGAATGTTGTGAAATATCCCTGACATTAAAGACGGTACACGAGAGCATGCAGAAAGCTTAGCTAGCTTTATGCTAACTTTTCCCCTCCATACCAATGAGCAGTAAGGACAAAGAGATTGACAGATTTGAGAAAGACTGCCATCATTCCATCCCCAGATCATATATTCTCGGTGAGCTTATCCGAACCCAAGCGGAAACAGGAGAGGGGGAAAAAAACACAGCTGCAAATATGTAATGAAGTCCGTGGGGAATCGTGGGCCGGCTGAATAGCAAGCAGGAGTTACCAAAATAGTCCTGTTCAGGCTGAAGGAGCCCTGAGAAAATGTGCTTGCTTTGGAGGCGCTGGGAGTTCATTAGTATTGAATGAATTTGGGTACGCTTGTGTTGGAAGATTTCCTCAATGGCGTTACTCAAAACTGTTCAAAGACAAGAGGTACAACCCCAGCGAAGACGAGAAGGAAAGATTCAGATCCTGATCAGACAAATAATCTCAATTCAAACAGAAAACAAGATTATTTCTCTCACCCCATTGGCAGATTATTTATCTTATTTTAAGCAAAAACTCTCTTCATTTGGAGTTATTTTCCCCAAAACAAGACAATTACTTTAGCTTGTCTAGTAAATACTTCTAGTTTTAAGAGTTTTTAGATGTTTGGACTAGAAACAAGACACAAATACTAAGGCTGCGTTCACACTTGTCATGTCTGGTTGTATTAAAACGAACCCTGGTGCGATTGCTCGGTTCGTGCGGTTCATTTGAACATATGTGAACGCCGCCATCCGAACCAAACAAGCGGACCGAGAGCGCTATAAAGACGGGTCTCAGTCCGCTTCCAAACCAACTCTGGTGCGGTTCGACTGATATATGAACGCCACACGGACCAAAGTCATGTAAACGAACCAAAAACAGGACGTGATGTCACAAGACGCGACGCATAGTCAGCTGATTTGACGACGCGAAAGATCGGTGTATCGGTGTATATCATCAATATTTGGTCCGACGAGCATGTTTCGAAAATACTAAAAAGACGCACAAAAAGCAGACCTGGTTCTTCTCATCAGAGGACCTGCTGACCATCAGTCGGTACAGACGACAGAACGGCCGTCTCTTTTCTGCACAACGGAGGAAATCCTGGAGCTGTTTTGAATGTTTTGAACATTTTATGAGCTCTTCATGAGTTCTCAGCGGGTAAAAATAATGCCATATGAACACGAATAAAATGGCCGCGTGTAATCCGGCACACAGCGTTGTTCTGAATGAGCGGTAAGCAGCTCCTACATCATATAAGCCGACCAATCAGGTCATGAGCGTCTCCCTGATGCTGTGTTCACACCGCATGCGAATGACGCGAATAAATCGCGCTATTGGCGCGAAGTTGGACAAGTGAACAATTTAAATCCATTCGCTTCGTTCGCGTGTGACATTCACTACACAACAGACACGAATTCCCGTCATGGGAGGGGGTTCTACCAGGCAGCGGCAGTCGGCAGAAGGACTAGCCGAGTTAAGGCTGCTCTCACCGGGGTTGATGAGCGCTGAGCGCCGCTGATCGCCTGGGTCTCACACCTCCGAAAACACCAGATCAAATTTTCAAATAGGAGCTCTCTTAATAAATAAATCACATATTTGAGCTTTAAACAACTACATTCTCGCCTGAAAAACTATTAAAAGTACATTTTGTGACACAATACAGTAGTATTTTTAAATTACTCTGGCCTCTGGGTTTCCCATCCGTCACTTCACCACGTGACCGCAGTAAGCAGGCTCCTCATTGGTTAACGCGGCGTGAATATCCGCCAAAGTTTAGATTTTTCAACTTGAGCGATTTGCGTGTTTCGCGCGAATCACGCGTTCAAAACGCTCGATTCGCGTGATCATCGCCGCCTCATTCGCAGGAATCGCGCCGCAGAATGCCTATTCGCGTCTCTGCATTGACTTAACATGTAAATCACTCGCGCGAATCGCGTCATTCGCGTGCGGTGTGAACGCAGCATGAGCCTTTGGTTCGGTAACTTTAGGTTCGCTGTTATAAATGCCAGTGTGAACGCTAAGCGGACCAGGACTATTATGTTTGTTTTTGTTTTTTGGTCCGGACCAAACGAACCGAACTACAAGTGTGAACGCACCCTTAGTAAGAAAAGCATTTTTTGCAGTGTTCATTTTTAATTTAATTAAGGATTAAATTATATTCAATATGAAACACGGTGCAGTAAAAATTCCAATATTATGTTTTTTGAATGTTGTGAAGTAAAAGTTTTCCAAGGAAGTACATGAATAAAGTGCATATACTTGAAAAATAAAATTACTTGGAAAGTAAAAATGCTCCACTACTGTCCGCCTGTGGTTATTACAGCTTAGACTACTTGTTTAAGACTTTTAGCAGTGTTTTATGTAATTTCAAAGGGTTTCCCGTAAAATGACACCAACATTTTGAACTTTAACCACTGTATGTGTGTATGAGTAGCTTTTCAATTGCAAAAAAAACGCTCTTCTTTCTTAGTATTTTTGTCTTGCTTCTAGTCAATATATCAAAAAATTCTTATATTAAGAAACATTTACTAGACATGGAAAAATTATTGACTTGTTTTGGGAAAAAATAACTCAAAATGAAAAGAGTTTTTGCTTTAAATAAGATAAATAATCTTGTTTTCACTCCATTGGCAGGTTATTTAGCTTATTTTAAGTGTATGCGAGTGTATGCACACTATACTGTCCATGTCCAGAAAGGGAATAAAAACATCATCACAGTAGTCCATATGAGACATCAGTGGGTTAATTAGAGTCTCTTGAAGCATCCAAAATACATTTGGGTCCAAAAATAACAAAAACTACGACTTTATTCAGCATTGTCTTCTCTTCCGCGTTTGTGTTCAATCCTCAAATAAAGATTCAAACGGTTATGAATCAGCGAATCGATTCATGATTCGGATCGCGTGTCAAACTGCTGAAATCACGAGACACTGGCGATCCGAATCATGAATCGATTCGCTGATTCATAACCGTTTGAATCTTTATTTGAGGATTGAACACAAACCCGGAAGAGAAGCCAATGCTGAATAAAGTCGTAGTTTTTGTTATTTTTGGACCCAAATGTATTTTGGATGCTTCAAGAGACTCTAATTAACCCACTGATGTCTCATATGGACTACTGTGATGATGTTTTTATTGCTTTTCTGGACATGGACAGTATAGTGTGCATACACTCGCATACACGCTTTAATAATTTTTAGGTGTTTTGACTATAAACAAGACACAAATACTAAGTAAGAAAAGCGTTTTTTGCAGTTTAGGTGGAAATCCCAAAAATGAGGCTTCAGAATTGCGACGTAGAAGGACGGAGATTTCCATCAGATTTTCCGTCACGTAGCACAGGTAGCGGGCGAGCGTTTCTCCTTCAGCTGCGCACCTGAGGAGATTTCAGAACGCGCTCCAAGCCCACCTGCTGTCGCCCCAAACGCCCGCTGCGCCAATGTGCACATCAAACGATCCGTGTACACACACACACACACACACACTAGAAACCACCTTCCATTTTCGTCTCTCCCCGCCACGCCTCTAAACTCCCTGATCCCGCCATGCTGTCGATCCGCCGCGAGCAGGTGTGAGTCATCGACCCAGAAGCCCAAATCTCATTCGCACACACTGCAAAAATGCTCTTCTTACTCAGTCATTTTGTCTTGTTTCTAGTCTTAATATCTCACAATTCTTAAATCAAGATGCCTTTACTAGATCAGTAAAACGACATGAGATATTTTTTCTTGTTTTCTTAAAAATAAAATCAAAAATGAAGAGAGTTTTTGCTTAAAACAGGCAAAATGATCTGCCAATGGGGTGAGAAAAATAATCTTGTTTTCTGTTTGAATTAAGATTATTTTTCTCACCTCATTGCCAGATTATTTATCTTATTTTAAGCAAAAACACTCTTTACATTTAGAGTTATTTTCCCCAAAACAAGACAATTACTTTTGCTTGTCTAGTGAATACTTCTTGTTTTAAGAATTTTTAGATGTTTTGACTAAACAAGACACAAATACTAAATAAGAAGAGCATTTTTTGCAGTGTAGTTTAATGCTCCTCATGCGCGCTTAAACCGCAGCGTGAGCTCCTGCTGTTGATGTCCTGACGCCGCATGTGGCGAAATCTGAAGGTTGACGTCTTCGCTCGGCCAGAATGAACGAGGACGGTGATGATGGCACCTGTCGAAATGCAATGCTGGAGAATTTAAAGCCAGAAGATTTGGAAAAAGCGCTGGCGCTAATGGAGAGGTTGTTGGTTTCTGGGCCGTAACCACTACACTGTAAAAAAAAAAAAAAGTGTTGTTTTTTTGTTGGTTTAACTTAAAAAAGTAAGTAACCTGGTTGCCTTAAAATTTTGAGTTTATTGAAATTAAAAATTTGAGTTGATACAATGAAGGAAATTTGTTTAATAAATAGAAACTCAAAATATAATTGTATCTGAACCGCATTAAACGTGATAAATCATGAAAATAGCACTATTTGGCTGCGTCATCAGAAATGAAACACACAATTACCCAATACGCTTACAAAATCTTTTAATAATATTTTAATAAAGGTTGTCGAATCTCAAAAAATGTTTATTGTATTAACTAAACATTTTAATTTCAATGACCTCAAAATTTTAAGGCAACCACACTGTAAAAAATTATTAAGTAAAACAGTAACCTGGTTGCCTTAAAATTTTGAGGTCATTGAAATTAAAATGTTTAGTTAATACAATAAACATTTTTTTGAGATTCGACAGCCTTTATTAAAATATTATTAAAAGATTTTGTAAGCATATTGGGTAATTGTGTGTGTTTTATTTCTGATGACGCAGCCAAATAGTGCTATTTTCATAAAATATAAGATATGTGATAAAATATGATTTATCACATATTTTATGTGGTTCAGATACAAAAATATTTTGAGTTTCTATTTATTAAACAAATTTCCTTCGTTGTATCAACTCAAATTTTTAATTTCAATAAACTCAAAATTTTAAGGCAACCAGGTTACTTACTTTTTTAAGTTAAACCAACAAAAACCAACACAATTTTTTTACAGTGCAGGAAACTTTTTTCTAAATAATTTTTTACAGTGTATGGACATTGAGGGGGGGAAGCCCCCCGGCAATATTTAGAAATGGCCAAATTGTCCCCAATATTTCAAATTCTTGCACTTGCATTTCGTTATGCAGTATGTTGTTGTTGGGTTTACACACTGCAGAAAATGCTCTTCTTACTCAGTTTTTGTGTCTTGTTTCTAGTCCAAACATCTAAAAATTCTTAAAACAAGAAGTATTTACTAGACTTTTTGAGAAAAAATAGCTCAAAATTAAAAGTTTTGCTTAAAATAAGCAAAATAATCTCAATTCAAACATAAAACAAGATTATTTTTCTCACCCCATTGGCAGATTATTTATCTTATTTTAAGCAAAAACTCTCTTCATTTAGAGTTATTTTTAGATGTTCGGACTAGAAACAAGACACAAATACTGAGTAAGAAGAGCATTTTTTGCTCTTTTAGAAGAGCACTTTTACACCTGTATAGTTTTGACGTACGTTTGCATGTGTTTCGACATACGTGACAGTGACCTTGTGTTATAACCCAGCACTTGTGTGCATAAAAATATCAAGAGTTTATCATGTATGGCCATAGCCCTCAGTCCCACAGAACGCACTGACATGAGTGTTAGCACAGCTCCGGAAATAATTCATGCCATGGGATTTAAGTGTTGCGCTAAGCTTCGGCCCAGTGCAGCACATTTGGACTTGAACTAATGGATGCTGGGCTCACAGCTCGGTTTGACCCTCACCAGCTCACCCCCGTTTGGGACCGATCCGCGGTTTATCTCCTTCGACTCCTCACCGCGGCGCACTGATTGATGCGATCCAGCACTGCTGCGAACGCCGTAACATCGCTGGCAGATCGGTTTGACGCGATGCATTCGGACACATTTGGATCAGTCTAATCTCTCTTGCCGTGAGTGTGGAGCTGCTCAGATTCAACAGCGTTAAATGGCCAAGTTATCTTTCAAACAGGAAAGGCCTTTGAGCGATTTATGAGGACGCGATGCTGCAACAAAAACATACAAAATAAAATCGTTTCTGACAGTCTCGGTACTTTCAAACCTCTAATAGTTTGGCGTCTTCTCTCTCTCTCTCTCTCTCTCTCTCTCTCTCTCTCTCTCTCTCTCTCTCTCTCTCTCTCTCTCTCTCTCTCTCTCTCTCTCTCTCTCTCCCCTCTCTCTCTCTCTCTCTCTCTCTCTCTCTCTCTCTCAAAACGGTAACTCTGGACTTTTTTGTTGTTTATTTTTTAATATATTAATATAAGGGAAGGAAGGAAAGATGTGTATTTAATGTAATGTTTTAAAAATAAATATGCTCCTTTGATGTGTTTTTTTTTCAATGAAAGTGTTTATTTGTGGGTCTAAATATGTGAAAAAATATCAGCATAAGTCCCAAGCCAAGCAAAATTGGCGATTTATACAACAAGAAAAGAAAAAATTGAGCAACTTAGTAAAATCCAGGATTTTAATTGATTATCACTATTATAGATTAATGCATGATTTTTTCATGATTCATGATGTTTCATAGTTTAAGGCCATTTGGTGTCTAAATAAGACTCTTTGTGATGTCGTTGAAGAGGAGTTGTACTTTTCTTTCTTTTAGAAAATAATGATTTTTTTGGTTTTAATGGTGTTGTTTGGCAGTGTGTGATATGTAATAGTTTTTGTGAATTGTAATAAAAGGGGTTTTGAAAATCAAATCTCTCTCTCTCTCTCTCTCTCTCTCTCTCTCTCTTTCTCTCTTTCTCTCTCTCTCTCTCTCTCTCTCTCTGAATATATAATTATTTTATTTTTTGGAGAAAAAACAAGTTTGAGTAGTCTTTTGGCTAGTAGTCATTTGTTAGCTTGGTTTGTTGTTTGTTTTTTGTTTTATGTAATGCATATTTTTATGTAGGTTTTATGGAATTATGTAAATTTTAAGGAAAGTTGTAATTAAAGGATTGTGAAAGTCAAGTGTGTGTCTCTCTCTCTCTCTCTCTCTCTCTCTCTCTCTCTCTCTCTCTCTCTCTCTCTCTCTCTCTCTCTCTCTCTCTCTCTCTATCAGAATTAAGTAAGAAGAGCATATGTTATTGTTGGGATGAAAAAAAGGTTTAAAAGTTACATTTTAGTCTGTCATTTGATTGAACTCATTTAATTTGAGTTGGCTCTACTCAAACCAATTCATTAAAATAAAATAATTTCTGACAGTCTTGTTACTTTCAAACCTCTAATAGTTTGCTCTCTCTCTCTCTCTCTCTCTCTCTCTCTCTCTCTCTCTCTCTCTCTCTCTCTCTCTCTCTCTCTCTCTCTCTCTCTCTCTCTCTCTCTCCCGTTCTTTGGGCTGCATTTTTCTCTTTGCTCTCTCAGGTGCCCTGCAGATTGAAAACACTGAGGAAACCGACCAGGGAAAGTACGAGTGTGTGGCGTCTAACATCGAAGGCGTCCGATATTCTTCCCCTGCCAACCTGTATGTGCGAGGTAGGGAGCAACCTGGCCCTGGAGCCCATCGAAAAACAGCCAATCAGATCCTCTTACGCACGACTGGTCACATGACCGGTTGTATATAAACTAATCTTTATGCTAAAATACAAACAATATACTTAAAGGGTTAGTTCACCCAAAAATGGAAATGTGATGTTTATCTGCTGACCCCCAGTGTATCCAACATGTAGGTGTGTTTGTTTCTTCAGGAGAACACAAATGAAGATTTTTAACTCAACCGTTGCTGTGTGTCGGTCATATAATGGTGTGAATGGGTAACAACTCTGAGAGTAAAAAAACATGCTTAGACAACATGCACACAAACCCTGCTGCTCGTGACGACACACTGATGTCTTAAGACACGAACCGATCGCTTTCTGTGAGAAACACAACAGGATTTGTTATTTTTTACCTCATATCCAGGCGAATCTCATCTAGTGTTTCCATCCGCTATTACTTCCATCTGGTAAGCTCAAACCGGTGCGATCATAGATATATATATATATATTTTATGTAGATGCCTCATTCGACAGATCCGCACAGGCACTAATGAGGAATCTATATATGGGCTTTCCTGTAGCTCAAACAGTAGAGGATGGCGCTAGCAACGCCAAGGTCATGGGTTCGATTCCCAGGGAAAGCAAGAATTGGCAAAAATGTAAAATGTGTACCCCTTGAATGCAATGTAAGTCGCTTTGGATTAAAGCGTCTGCCAAATGCATAAATGTCAATATATATTGCTATGATCACGTCAGTTTGACCTTTCCTTACCTGATGGGAACACTAGATGAGATTCGCCTGATATGAGGTAAAAAAATAACACAAATACTGTTGTGTTTCTCACAGAAACCGATCGGTTCGTGTCTTAAGACATCATTGGGTGCGTTTGCATGCACGTTCTTAAGCCGATTATGCCCAATAAGCCAACATTGATCATGGTCATGTAAACGCGGTAACCCGTTTTCTTTTATCGGAGTACGGTCATAAACGGCATAAGCATAAAACGGTTGGCACAGGGCGTTTTTTGCCTCTTACCCTGATTTTGCGCGGCATGTAAACGCATTAACCTGCTTTCTGTCGGCTTATTGAAGTGCGCATGTGTGATAGGGGACAAAAACACAAACCTAGAGCAGATTTAAACGCATCCAGACAGAGAGAGCGAGTGTTTGGCATGAAATAAGGACATATATCACAAACACAGACTCTTTAAGACCCAGAGCATTGTAAAGATGTGTTCTCATCTCATCTCAGTCAGCAGAAGTAGAAGAGGTTCAGTCTAAACGCTGCAGAACTGCATATGGGATAATGAGCCGTTAATCTCCCACTGACACACTTTATTAACATCACAACTGACCAAACATTTGAAAAACTAAGATATTGACATTATTATTTTTGACGTCACTACAAGGAAATAACCCAGTTTATTAATAAAGTCATGTAAATAAGATTTACTTGTCAGTTTACTGGTTTGCATGTAAACGGGGAAAACTGGTTATTTCAATAAGCTGATATTTGTGAGTTATCAGCTCACTGGTGTGCATGTAAACACACCCAATGTCTGAGCTCTAAACCAAGACTGAAGGTTCAATATTATGGGTCAGATTCATGCGTCGGGCACAAGCTTGTTAGACCCAATAACTCTCTAACATCTCCGGATCAAAGCCAACATCCACAGCGAATCCAAGCAAACACGGCTGCAGATGTTTCAAAGAATGTTCAAGCTAAAAAAATGCCTTGACATCTAATTTGCATAATGTGTCGTCAGGAGCAGCAGTGTTTGTGTGCATGTCGTCTAAGCAAGTTTTTCTACCCATTCACACCATTATATGACCGACACACAGCAACGGTTGAGTTAAAAATCTTCATGTGTGTTCTCCTGAAGAAACAAACACACACACATGTTGGATACACTGGGGGTCAGCAGATAAACATCACATTTCCATTATTGGGTGAACTATCCCTTTAATGGGTAGTGCTCAGTGTTCTCATTGATGGGCGTAAACTTGGGTCGTACAGGTTTGTTGATCAAGAAGAGGATGATGGTAAGTCTTGATTTTGATTGGCCGATGCAGAAAGCCAATCAAAATGCAAAAAGGTAAAAAGGTAAATTGATCTCAAAATATGCATGTTGCTAATCACAAGTGTACATATATATATATAGACAAGTAATTGCTAAATGGAAACGATTAGCGATCTGTCCTAGTTCAGTGGTTGTTACGATCCTAGAGGAACATCTGAGACTGTTTTAAGGCATTACATTAGCACAGACCACTTGAGTCTCCAGGTTGATGACTGTAATAAGACGAGGCAGATGCATTTTGCGCATGTATTATTTATTTAATGCATATTAAAAACGACAGCGATGGGCTTCTACCCACTGTGTACCAAATAACTTTGTTCCGGATAAATTATTCACTGTACATTATAAAATGGGTCAGAGAGCTGTCTTTTCATTATTATAGTTATTATGGTTCACCTCCATCTCCAAAAAACCACAGGGATAGTGTTAATTCATCATTTACTCAGGCCATTTCAGACCTGGAGGAAAAAGTTTCTTCTTTTATGTTCCACGGAGGAAAGAATAACGGTTTGGGATGAGGGAGAGAAAATGGACAAACAGAATTTTAATGGGAATTTTCATTAATGATAAATAACACTATTGGTGTTTTATATCAGGCGCCGCCATTTTATGACAGCGATAATCCACAAGAGGCTAGAGATTTACATAGTCCAGTCAGAATTGGTCGAGTCGAATTGTGTGTGTGTGTGTGTGTGTGGGCATGTTTTTGTGACATATGAGGACACAAATGTGTATAATGCCATGGGTATGACACAGGTATTACAGGAGAGGGGGAAATATGAGGACATTACCCATGTCCCCACTTTTCAAAAGGCTTATAAATCATCAAATTAGGGGCTGTGCGTGCGTGCGTGCGTGCGTGCATGCGTGTGTGTGTGCGTGCATGTGTGATGGGTAGGTTTAGGGGCTGTGTGTGCGTGCGTGCGTGCGTGATGGGTAGGTTTAGGGGCTGTGTGTGCGTGCGTGCGTGCGTGATGGGTAGGTTTAGGGGCTGTGTGTGCGTGCGTGCGTGCGTGATGGGTAGGTTTAGGGGCTGTGTGTGCGTGCGTGCGTGCGTGATGGGTAGGTTTAGGGGCTGTGTGTGCGTGCGTGCGTGCGTGATGGGTAGGTTTAGGGGCTGTGTGTGCGTGCGTGCGTGCGTGATGGGTAGGTTTAGGGGCTGTGTGTGCGTGCGTGCGTGTGTGATGGGTAGGTTTAGGGGCTGTGTGTGCGTGCGTGCGTGCGTGATGGGTAGGTTTAGGGGCTGTGTGTGCGTGCGTGCGTGCGTGATGGGTAGGTTTAGGGGCTGTGTGTGCGTGCGTGCGTGCGTGATGGGTAGGTTTAGGGGCTGTGTGTGCGTGCGTGCGTGCGTGATGGGTAGGTTTAGGGGCAGGGGCAGTGTGGGGGGATATTAAATACGGTTTGTACAGTATAAAAACCATTACGCCTATGGAATGTCCCCATATGTCACAAAAAACAACGTGTGTGTGTGTGTGTGTATGGGGTGGATAAACATTCATAAAACGATTCCTCGTAACATTTTAAAGCCACGATGTACAGAACATCACACAAAGATATAGAAGAAAATTTAAAAATAAAAACTTTTTGGATCATTAAACCTAAATAACGGCAGAACGGCCACACTGCAGACAGGATCTGTATTTCACATGTCGGCAAATCTAATTAAATCGGCTAAATTGCCTGTGCAAACACACTGTAAGTACAGCGCAACATCGATGCGCCGAGAAAAACAATCAAAAAGTTTGATATAAAAAAATATATAATTTAAATAGATTTTACACACTAATAGCAATATCGTATCGCATATCGAATATCGCATTATTTAACAAGGTATTGCATATTGCATTTTTCTTCAATATCGCACAGGACTAGTTAACATATGTTATTAAGGAATTAATACATTATGACACATTTAACTAATGATTATTTAATCTATTAATCATGATGAATTAGTGATCATTATTAATAAATGGGTTAGTTCTTCATGAGTCACACATTAACTCTCATATGAATTAATGCTTATTATTATTATTATTATTATTATTATTATTATTATTATTATTATTAGCGCACCCGTATTGTAAAGTATGCGTGAAGGAGTCAATGGCCAGTTGTGGATTATCGCCGTCTCGCTCTCTTCCGAAGACCTGGAAGATATTTAATCCAGATATTTTATAAGACCTTAAACAGTGTTAGATGTTCGGGAACATTTGATCTGATTTCTAGTGACATTTCAATAATTGGGTGACTGGAGATTTCTAAAAATCCATCTAGCGGTAATTAATTCAACATAGGTATGCTAATTTCTCACTGATTATGCGCATACTGCATTAAGACCCGTCTCCTTTTGTCTTTCTTTCACAGAGCTTAATTATTGAGTACAATCAAATGTTTTCTGTTATAGCATTAGCGGCACTTGAAATTAGCAGCTACGGTGGAGGAAACAAGCCGCCCATTCGCATTGGCGTCCGATGGTAGCGCTTTTAGAGTCGGCTGTCTTGATTGTAGCTGCTAACTTTAATGCTAATTATGTGGGTTTCATCTGTACGGTCGCTTTGATTTGGTTGGTGCTTTGGGTTGTTTCATTGATTTCTGTTTTTGTCTCTGTTTTGTTTCTGTAATTAACGCCGCAGCGGCAGCTCTTCAGGTGGCTAAAGACCTTGTAATTTTGCATTGTTATAACATTCTTGAAATGACTCCAGCGGCCGAACCGTTTTCCAATGAATCAAAGTGTTTGGGTCAAAGCAGGTAAACGCGGCAAGACTTTGTCACGCAAGAACTAATCAGGCGACATCAGTCAGAGAAATGTAGCAGCTAAAAGCCTTGAGGTGGCCTTTTTTACTCTCTCTGTGTTTCCCCTATTTTTCTCTTCTCCTCATGTCATTGTGTTCTGCATCAACCCCTTTACATCCCTCAGAGCTTCGAGAAGGTTGGTGTGTTTTTTCTTTTTTCACTTTTTTTAACCCACATTAAATCGAAAAATCAACATGTATTAAAACCTTAACCTTGACTGATCTATTTGGAAGGCTAATTCGGAGTTTAAAATCAAGCTGCTAAATAAGTTCCCAATTCTGGGAGATTTGATTCAACTGCATAATAAAAAAAAAACTAGTAGTGACTAAAAACCCGCTAATTCGGGTTCGTTTTCCTTACGTTTTTAAGTTTGCATTGTGGGGCCTTTTCTCGTTTGCATCCTTCAGTATTGCTTCTGCCCAGAGAAAGTGCTTGTCATGGAAATCTCGCATTTGAAAAGTATAAATGTGGCCTGATGCATGATGGGAGAATGTAACTGCGCTTGCATGCCTTAAGACGCTGTTGTGCTTGGTTTTGCATTCCTGTGTGTTTTCTGATTCTCCTTGTTTCGTCCAGTTCTCCTGGATCATTTAGTCGGCTCCTTGTGTTGTGGCGTGTGTGTGATGTGCACCCTCAGTTTCGTTCTGTTTTTAACTCCTTTTTGTTGTAGTTTCTGGTTTGTTAGATGTGGTTCGTGTGTTTCTACAGACAGTTTTCCTGCCATCTTCTGAATCACAAAGCTCACTCTGCTAATTAGTTTTTGGTGCCACATGGATCACTGGCAGATATAATGACCTCCGCGCTTCACGCAGCCCTCCAGAAAACAGACTTTATTTCACAGTCGCAACTAGCTAGCGATATATCTCTCGTGATGACTGGCCGCCTATTGCCCTTTCACAGTCAATCAAATACGGATTTATCATTCGCTCGAGCCTTCACTGCACTGCAAAAATGCTTCTTCCTCAGTATTTTTGACTTGTTTGTAGTCAAAACATGACACGAGAGGACCAATCACAGCACAGTGCCGCTTCATTAGCCAACCAATCTGTGCTCAAGGAATCGAGTGAGTCAATGATTCAGTGAATCGTTCATAAAGACGCCGCTTGCTTGAACACATTTTCACCAAAATTTAATAGCCCACAGAATATTTTGTTTATGAATATCTGAGCATGCAATGCATAAAAATTCTTCTTTTTTAAACAACAAAATATTATTTTATTCTAGCTTCATGCATTCCTTTTTTATCTTGAATACTTGAATATGAGTAAGTGTCATAAAAAAGCAACATTTTAAACAAAAAGCTGAGAAAATCATGTTATTTTACATATGCATGCATGCGATCGCTTGTTTCTGCGTCTTCTTTACCTGTGTTTTGATCAGGAGATGCATAATTGCGCCCCCTAGTGGCTAACAGTGAAAACACAGAAACCCTGAAAATTCAGTTTTTTAAAAGGTTAACATTAAAAAATATATATATTTATTTATTTACTTTTCATGCTCATTTCCACAAAATTAAGAGAGAAAATAAGATAAATAATCTGCCAGTGGGGTGAGAAAAATAATCTTAATTCAAACAGAAAACAAGATTATTTTTCTCATCTCACTGGCAGATTATTTATCTTATTTTCTCTCTTCATTTTGAGTTATTTTGTCCCCCAAAACAAGACAATAATTTGTACTTGTCTAATAAATGTTTCTTAATGTAAGAATCTGTAAAAAATTTGACTAGAAACAAGACAAAAATACTAAGTAAGAAGCATTTTTAGCAGTGTTGCTGAAATGTACCGTATTAAAAACCCCGAATTAGAACAAAAAGTGGGTGCTTTGTTTGTGAGACTTTCGCTAATGCAACTGAGCGCAATAATTGCACATCTGTTCCTTATCCATATCGAAGTCCCGTCGGTAGCTAACACTATAAAAATTTGATTTGGGATGAATAAGAAAAGACGCTTTTCGTATTGAGCAAGAAAAGAAAACAAGCCTGAAACTCAAAGTGTGCTGTTTTTTTTTTTTTTTTGAGTGTACGCACAGTCGAATGATGTACTCTTCTGACGACGAAATTCACGATGTTTGTTGACCCTCGTATACGCGGACGCGACTTAATTCAGGATTAAAATAAGTATTATTAGCGTTGTCAACAGAAAAATAGGATGTCAAAATTGTCCCTTTAGAGGTAAAACCGCTTGTCTCTGGGGCAGGACCCTTAAAAGGACATCTTTGTACCATTTTTACCACAAAAAGGTTCATAGTAGTAGCTTAAGGTACACATTTGTACTAATACGCACCTTTTAGGAGTAAAAAAGATATCTTTTTAAGGGTACTGCTCCAGAGACAAGCGGTTGTACCCCTAAAGGGACAATTTTGACACCCTGTTTATCTGTGTGTAATGTATCTTTGATCTTAATTTACTAAATCGTTTTTTTATTGTTGGCCTCTTGTTGACAGAGGCTATTTACACTAACTCCGCCCACTTTTAATTCCAAAATTATGGAAGACGATTGTAGGGGAAAGTTGTGTGGCAGAAATTTCTGATCCCAAACTTTCTTCAATCGCTTTTCCCGTCACATATCAGATCAGATCAATAAATATGAATAAAATATTCGAAAAGTGAACATAAAGTGTCTAACGTGTTTAATAATAAAGAGGTGTGGGGAGGGCTTTATTGTTCCGATAAGGTGGCATCCATTTAATAATTTATGCTGTTATTATTGCACACCATTAATGTGCAACTACACTGAGGTGCAAATAGTATCTGCCACCATTTCTAAGAATAAATAGCATCTAACTACTATTTACACACAAAAAAATGCTTTTTTTTCGTAGTATTTTTGCCTTGTTTTTCGTCCAAACATCTAAAAATTCTTCTTAAACTTGACAAGCGAAAGTAATTGTCTTGTTTTGGGAAAAAATAACTAAAATTTGACAGAGTTTTTGCTTAAAATAAGATAAATAATCTGCCAATGGGGTGAGAGAAATAATCTTAATTCAAACAGAAAACAAGATTATTATTCTCACCCCATTGGCAGATTATTTATCTTATTTGAAGCAAAAACTCTCAAATTTTAGTTATTTTTCCCAAAACAAGACAATAATTTTTGCTTGTCTAGTAAATGTTTTTTAATGTAAGAATTTTTAGATATTTAGACTAAAAAACAAGACAAAAATACTAAGAAAGAAAAGCATGTTATTGCAGTGTAAGTATCGCTAAATAGCCTCTGCACTTTTGAGATTGTCCCCACGTTCGCATTGTCATTGGATTAGCACCAACATTAAGAATGCGCTAAACTTTGTTTTTTTTTACCGTTCTATAGTGGTTGCGATTCATTATGTGGGTTTTTTGTAGCTTTTCAGAACCAGAAATCAAGCGGAAAGCTCGCATTCAACCAGACAAGTTAGTCCATTCGTGCGGATGGCTAAGTCTCGACTGATATCTCATCCCTCTCCTGGTTTCAGATGGCCGTTTGTCAGGGATAATGACACAGAACAAGACCCTCTGCTTCGCTTGGCTAATGCTAACGTGTTGCCGGCTATCTCGTGATGTCTGAGACTAAATGGCTCTCTGAATTATTCAGTTTTTACAGACACCGTGTTGTTGGGAGGGGGGCGACACCACATGATTTGGGGTTATAAATAATGAAGTGCGCTTTGCCGCTACTCTGTCTCTCAGGGTCTGGCATTTATTGACAGAGCTTTATTTTTCATATCCGGCTGTTCCCACTGTGAAATCTGTGCCACTTTTACCCTGATGGCTTTTTACTGCTGCCTAGCATAGAGATAGTCTTAACAATAAGAGCACTTGGCTCTCACTAGCTGCACGATAATCAGCGCAAGCAGTTAGCACTAATGCTAAATGAGATATGGTGTTGTTAGCAGATAGTGGCTAGTGAGACGTAGCTTGAAAATTAAAAAATATCTGCAGTGGTAATGTTTGTCTTTTATAGCAAATGTTTTGCGGCCTTTATTTTTTAAACTACCGTGTTAGCCACTAGCTGCGATCAAAAACACACCAGAATTGCCTAAATAATCGCTTTGTTTGAAACCAAATTTTGTACACTCTCAAATGCAGTTTTTTGAGTTAATGTTCTGCTGGGAAAAATAAAACCAGTCTAGGCTGGTTGGCTGGTCTTAGCTGATTTAAGATGGAAGTAGCTGGTTTTAGCTGGTCTTCCCGGCAGACCAAGCTGGTCAAAACTGGTCAAGCTGGTTTTAGCTGGTCTTCCAGGCAGACCAAGCTGGTCAAAACTAGTGTTCAACTGGTTTTAGCTGGTCTTCAAGGCAGACCAAGCTGGTCAAACTGGTTTTAGCTGGTCTTCCTGGCAGACCAAGCTGGTCAAAACTAGTGTTCAACTGGTTTTAGCAGGTCTTCAAGGCAGACCAAGCTGGTCAAAACTGGTTTTAGCTGGTCTTCCAGGAAGACCAAGCTGGTCAAAACTGGTCAGGCTGGTTTTAGCTGGTCTTCCAGGCAGACCAAGCTGATCCTAACTGGTCAAACTGGTTTTAGCTGGTCTTCCAGGCAGACCAAGCTGGTCAAAACTGGTCAAACTGGTTTTAGCTGGTCTTCCAGGCAGACCAAGCTGGTCAAAACTGGTCAAACTGGTTTTAGCTGGTCTTCCAGGCAGACCAAGCTGGTCAAAACTGGTGTTCAGCTAGTTTTTGGTGGTCTTCCAGCTTGACCAGTTAAGACCAGCCCGGTCAGCTAAAAGTGTCCAAAACCCTTCTAAAGCCAGCCTGAGAGACCAGCTAACACCAGCCTACCAGTTTAGGCTGTTTTTTTCAGCAGGGATTGCTAATGTTGTGCTGCAAAAAACAACAACAATTGTGATTCCTTTTACAGCCACTCTTTTTTTTAAATTATTTTCACTCAGTATTTTTTAACTTGATAGTCTTCTTGCTAGCCGTATACATCAGGCATGACGGTTAATTGCTTCCGTATGACGAAATCCCCCGTGAGCCTCAGATTTAGCTAGTTCTCTTCTGTTCCTCGCCAAATTAATAACAGAAATTATGATTCTTCTTGTTTCAACGTAGCCGCTAATCTCACATTGTTGCCGCCTGACGATAAAGCTCTCAGCCGTTCTGCCTTTCAACTTCACATAATGCAGATCCCAGAACATTTCCTAATAGCAATTAGTCCCGAGACGAGGAAACCGAAATTTCACAGATCCACTCCGAGATGCTGGAAGACTTGAGCTGTACCGTACGCCATGCTAAATGCACTGATTGTGTTCGGTGTATGCGCATGTAGATGCACGTGAACCCCGCTGCCACCACGTTGGGTTGTGTTGCATGTCCTTGCATGCTCTTTCGGTGTATAAATAGAAATGAAAGCTAGATCACACCCTACCTACTGGTCGAAACAAGGGCTACTTTGAATAAACAAGTGTAGTGCAGGTTTTGGTGGAAAAAATCTCAACCCCTGACTTCTACTGAACACCATGCCAAAACCAGTTGATTGCAGTGCTTTCCAAATGCTCCAGTTTCCATTACTAGAACTGGTCTGGACCCCTACAGAGGCTGCTTTGCATTGCAGAGGTGTGTATGTTAATATGGAGAACCCCTGCCGTCTGCAAATGGCCTTGCTACCTTCAAGCCAAATGGATTATTGTGGGTTTTGGACATCAAACAGGGTGTAATCTCAGCTTCAAGGTGACATTTAAAGGCTGCACATTATTTTGGCTTCCCTTCCTACCTTCATTTTGGGGCTGGACAGACTGTCTCACCAAAAGTGGCCGCCTTCGAAACGTCCTAGTCCGGAGCGAGGCACTCTTAGGCCTTTTTTTTATTTTGTCTTTCTCTGTCCGTTGCTAGAGTTGTCTTTCTCTCCACATTGGGCTTGAAATGGGATTTCGACTCTGGACCTCAAAGAGATCGCTCTCGGCCTGCTGGGCTCCTGGTGTTAGCGAATGAGGAGCGTGTCCGTCCAATTGGACTGTTTCTATATTCCTCCGAATATCACAGCGGAGAGCACCCATCAAACGTCAGGATTTGAGCTATAGGACCATGTGTCAAGACTTAGATAAAGCTTTGTGCGATGGCATTTCAAAGCGAAGCAAGGCAAGATAGCGCTAGTCGTAAATGTCGACATGCGTCAGAAAACATTATGATTCCCCCACTTCGCCAAAGAGGCACGATTTGTTGCTGCCGACTTTGACGTTTGCAAGCTCCTCGCCGTCTTTTCAAAAGGTTTAGTAAATGAGTCGCTTAAGTACGTATTGCACGTGCAACAGGAATCAGATTAGGAATAATTCACAAGGTGAAAGGTTGCAGCCCTCATTCGCTCAAATAATGTGGCCGTAGGAAGCGAACTTCACTTTTTAGCCTCTTGTGGACTTGGTTTTAAGAACGGCCAAATATTGCATCACCCATCAACAGGCCCACACGCAATATGTGCCAGCAGAACTCATAAAGCATGCTCATTTATTTAATATATTCACATTTCCTCATACTTAAGTCATTCGGTTTAAATCAGTGCAGGAAATGCGTAAGCATGAGCAGATTACGTCTGGGCCTGTCCATCATTCACTCGTCTTGTCACTGTCGTGTTTTCTCATTGTTCTCCAGAGAGCCTTTAAAGACACTCCTGCACTGCGATTATATGTGTGTGCTGTGACCAATTCACCAATTTTGACATTTTCAATTGTGTGGATTGCACTTGGGGAGGGTTGCATGCCACAGATGTGTGTTGACTGTAGTCGTAGGCCTGGTGGATAGTTTGATGCCGTTCTGTCATGCATGCACCTTGTGATACGTGGGCTGCCCTTTCACCTTTGTTGAACACTCGTTCAATATGCATTAATATTAGGGGAGGGGGTCATTTCAGTATTTCAGTGTTTTAAGTTGCTGTTGTTGTTTTTGTTTTCTCGACCAATCAAAAAGTATTTTCCCTTAATTAAATGAGGGATCCGGGGTCAATATAAATGAGGCTTGGTTGCGTAATGTTGAATAATTTAGCAATTAAAAGTATAACATTTAATGATAATCATCATTATGCCTTCAAATGCCATGGATAGAGCTTGTATTGAAGCAAAAATGAAATGTCTGTCATTAACTCCTCACCCTAATGTCGCTCCACACCCGTAAGACCTCCGTTCATCTTCACACACAGTTTAAGATATTTTATATTTAGTCCGAGAGCGTATGCAAGTGTATGCACACTATACTGTCCATGTCCAGAAAGGGAATAAAAACATCATCACAGTAGTCCATATGAGACATCAGTGGGTTAATTAGAGTCTCTTGAAGCATCCAAAATACATTTGGGTCCAAAAATAACAAAAACTACGACTTTATTCAGCATTGTCTTCTCTTCTGCGTTTGTGTTCAATCCTCAAATAAAGATTCAAACGGTTATGAATCAGTGAATCGATTCATGATTCGGATCGCCCATGACACGTGATTTCAGCAGTTTGACTCGCGATCCGAATCATTGATCGATTCACTGATTCATAACCGTTTGAATCTTTATTTGAGGATTGAACACAAACGCGGAAGAGAAGACAATGCTGAATAAAGTCGTAGTTTTTGTTATTTTTGGACCCAAATGTATTTTGGATGCTTCAAGAGACTCTAATTAACCCACTGATGTCTCATATGGACTACTGTGATGATGTTTTTATTCCCTTTCTGGACATGGACAGTATAGTGTGCATACACTTGCATACGCTCTCGGGCTAAATATAAAATATCTTAAACTGTGTGTGAAGATGAACGGAGGTCTTACGGGTGTGGAGCGACATTAGGGTGAACTTACCCTTTAACCTTTTTTAAATTTAAACAAATTTTATAAAAACAAATTAATATTAAAATTGATTATAAAATGGATTAATATACAATGTTAAATAGATATATTATAAACTAATGACATAAAGTTAACTTGAACTGGCTTTGTACAGTGATTATGAAATGTTATAATGGGATTTTTACGCACTGGACACCAACCGAGGTCATCCGTCCTGAAAACGTATTCATGTTTAATTGCAGAATGTAAAAGTTGAGCCTGTTGCCTTGAAATACTTTTAATTTCCAAATTTTTTCAAATTAAAAAATGTTGGCGCCAACATTTAAACTAGATTTAGATCTGTGCTTTCGAAAGTGTTTAATTTCAAATTCAGGACTTTATGCTCTTTGACTGCTGGCTTCCAAGGCTATGGTGAACGTTTACTCGTGTATTTCAAGCCCCATTGTGTGAGAAGTCAAACCCACATACTTTTGCTCCAGTTGGCCCAGGGTTACAGTCTCCTCTTTGCCCCAATCCCCAACTCTCACTCCCAGTGTTACTTCCCTTCTGTCTCTAGCCCAAGTCCACCATTTTGTCCTTCCAGTCTGTCCGCCCCCCGTCTGCTGTCTTGCAGCCTAGGTCTTGTTCTGCCTTGTGCCCTGTCTCTACCTGTTGTTTCTGTCCTCGTTGTGTCTATGTGTTATTTTTTTTGTATTAGTTGGGTTGTTGTTGTTTTTCTGAGCTAGCCCAACACCCATTGCTGTCCCTCTGTCTTTCCTTTCTCCTCTTGCCAAATGTAAATGAGGCATGACCCCCTCACCACCCGCCATCTTAGGACACACCTAGCACATCCTACTTCCTGTTTCATTGGTCATTCGTGTCCACCGACATCAATGAGGCAGACTTGACGATTCTTGGGGAAACCAAACTTTGAAGTACAACCTCTAAATTTTAACATGGACAATATTATGCTATTGCTAATGATATCTGGTCTATTGCTCTGTTCCAAAACCTAGCAAGACATCAAAAACATGTACGCAACGTTTCATAAGCAACTTTATCTAGTTTTGGCTAAGTTCTGTGTCCTTCTGGTAAAAGGTCAATCCCAGAATCAATCGTAGTAAGCTTTTTAAAAATGTACTGCTTTATGCAATACTTGGAGCTGCCATATTTAAATGCTTGCTAGATTGTCTCGTAATTAGCTTAACAACATGCTAATGTCAAATCTTTCTGCAGTTGTTTGGAAAGTTGCCTCAGAAGGGAACTGCCTAGGTACTGGAACAGACTCTATATATTTTAAAGAGTTTCCATCCGACCTTGACTTTCAATGAGTGATATCAAAAAAGCAAGGTTACCAAGAATGAACATGCCAGACAGGCTATGAAAAAAAGGCCTGTTTCCTGACCTGGCCAACTTCACCTACGCCATAACTCATATCCTACCCTTTCCCCCAACAGATCCTTCATCTTTTCTCTCGTGTGTAGGTTTGGCATCTCAGTAGTTGAGGTGCATCGCTGTCATCATTGTAGACTAGCATCTGTACAAGTCATGTGCCCTTATTTGGTTAATCCATTTTCTTTCTTTTTCGTTGTTTTATTGATGTGTGTGGTAGTTAGTTGAGTTGAACTGACAGCTACTTATTGACTGAATCCAGAATTTTCGCCATAAAACTTTGTGTTATGTCTAGCCAGGACTGCAATGTGACAATACAATCCTGTCACATTACGTCATATTGGCTGGAGACGATAAAAAATCCTTTCTCTGCATTGAAGTGGGTTTCCCCCCTCGTTCCTTTTCCCAACCCTTCCCTTTCTTCCTCTTTCTCGCTCTTTTGCGCGTTCTATTCTCTTATATTTCTCTTTTTTTCCCCTCTCCAGTTGTCTTTTGTCTGGGCATGCTAGCGACCCTTCAGTTATATTCCTCTATGCATTTTATCTCAAATACTTCTCTCTGGTTTTATTGTTCCCATTTACTCTTTGGTTGACCTCTACCTATTTCTGCATGATGTCTGTGAAAATGACAGCTGCATCTATCAATGGAAGCGTGTCAGATCTTAAAAAGGCTTTGTCCAGTTGATCTACTCTCAACCACAAAAATCTGATTAAGGTTTCTCATCTTTAGTCTCTCTTGGAGGGGCTTACCATTACCAGTGCATTGTACGTACCAACGTGTATGTACATATGTAGGGTTCCTTTGGCATGGGTAGAAAAATTGCCAATTAAGTTTCGTACGTTCTACATCCTACTACTACAAAGAGTATTTTCTGTTCACACTGTCCACTTTTTAACATTAATTCAGGTTTTTCATTTTATTTACTGTAGTAACAGGTCACATAGAGATCTAATTTTAAAGATGAGAAACTCATAATAGATTTTCGTGCGATTAATTGTGCTGTGATGGGTCAAATATTGGTCAATGGAACCTTGTTGCTATGAATTTGTTGCTTTAATGTCAATCTATATTGTTGGTGAAGCAGTTCTGTTCATTTAGTTACTTTATTATTTTAATTTACATAAACCCAAGTGAAGTTTGTTTAGTTAATTTTTTGTTATAATTTGTTGTCCTCTCTTTAGACAACATCATGTGCGTTCTAAAGAAAGGCTCGTTTTCATCGACGTGTCTTGTTACCTTTCTCTTTTTCTTGTTGCCATTCCTCCGCCCTTTGCAGTTCGTCGGGTTCCCCCACGTTTCTCCATCCTGCCCACCAGCCACGAGATAATGCCGGGCGGTAGCGTCAACATTACTTGCGTCGCAGTGGGATCGCCAATGCCCTACGTAAAATGGATGCTCAACTCGGAAGACCTGACGCCTGAGGATGAGATGCCAGTGGGCAGGAACGTCCTGGAGTTAAATAGCGTCCGCGAGTCGGCCAACTACACCTGCGTGGCCATGAGCAGCCTGGGCATTATCGAGGCTGTGGCCCAAATCATTGTCAAGTGTAAGAATCAATTGCATCGCGCCATATTTCAAATGCTTTCTAGTTCCAGTAATGACTACAGTGTCTTATTATCCCCCCCTCCAGCTTTGCCGAAACCTCCAGGTACTCCTGTCGTAACCGAAACTACCGCCACCAGTATCACCATCACCTGGGACAGTGGCAACCCAGAGCCCGTCTCCCATTACATCATCCAGTATCGTGCAAAGTCTCCCGAGAGCAAGTTCGAGACAGTGGAGTCCATCACCACCACTCGCTACAGCATCGGAGGACTTTCTCCAAACACCGATTACGAGATTCGTGTGTCAGCCTATAACACCATTGGCCAGGGTCCGCCCAGTGAACCAGTCGAGGCTAGGACTGGGGAGCAAGCTCCCGCCAGCCCACCGCGAAATATCCAAGCCCGTATCATTTCCCAGAACACCATGATGGTACGCTGGGATGAACCAGAGGAGCCCAATGGACAGATCAAGGGTTATCGAGTGTACTACACCATGGACCCATCTCAGCCAATGAGCATGTGGCAGATCCACAACGTACAGGACAGCGTGATCACCACCATTCAGAGTTTGGTGCCCTCCGAGACCTACACCATAAGAGTGCTGGCCTTCACGTCCGTAGGAGACGGACCCTTCTCAGATCCCATTCATGTCAAAGTGCTTCAAGGAGGTTTGTATGCTAACTTTTTTGTGCCTGTTTTCAGTATTGGCTGAGAAAAAGATGTAGCAAGGTGAGTTTTACTATTGGAAATGTCCATTGTTTGTATTGGGTGAGCTGAGGATCTAGCAAAGTACGTTTTAACGATATAAAAATGTCACTAAATGGAGTGTGATTGGAAATGTCTGTTGTAAGTGTTCGGTGGGCTAACAATACACTCTAAAAAATGCTGGGTTAAAAACAACCCAAGTTGGGTTGAAAATGCACCGACCCAACAATTGAGTTGTTTTAACCCAATGGTTGAGTTGTTTTAACCCAGTGGTTGGGTTAAATGTTGCTTAAGACAACCCAATTGCTGGGTAAGAACAACTCAACCATTGGGTTAAAACAACCCAATTGTTGGGTCGGTGCATTTTCAACCCAACTTGGGTTGTTTTTAACCCAGCATTTTTTACAGTGTATAACAAGAGGAGTTTAGTGCAGAGGTGGATGGTAACTAAGCACATTTTACTTGAGTACTGTACTTAAGCACAGTTTTTAGTATCTGTACTTTACTTGAGTATTATTTTTTCTGAAAACATTTGACTGTAAAATATCGTACTTTTGATTTCTATCAAGGTCCTCAAAGTCTAAAGTCGTTTCTGTCGCAGCTTTGAAAGTCAGTGGATGATTTTTTTCTTCTTTTAAAGGTGTTTGGGTTTTTGCAGAAAGCCTTTCAGGAATCACTCTTGTAGAGTCTCGTGAAGTTCAATGATTTCACAGCATTTATTAAACACTGATTTATAGTTTAGAGCAAAATGGAGGAAGACGGAGGTCAAAATGCTCATTTTGTCGAGTATTCACATAAAGAAAGTTGATTCTGTCTTCAGTGAAGGTGAACAGTGTGAGAATATCAGATGTGTATCAGTGTATTGGATCCGTGCGTTCGGTCTTAAAGTGACAGCAGCTTTATAAAGAGCTTTGTAACTTATATTCAAGTATTTAAATGAGTTTAAGTTAGTCGTATGCTAGTATGTCAGATGGAGCATCTGGTTTGTTGGTAAGTTTAAGCGTTAATTGTAAGGGAAGTTCCAAAGATGTAATTACATGCAGGCATTTTTTAAAATGTAAGTACAATGTAAAAACATGTATGTACACAATAAGTACATTGTATCAAATGATTAATTACAATGTTAGTACTTAGTAGTTAAGGCCACCTAATATAAAGTGGGTCCAATTGTTCTTACTCAGTTACCACAGGGGTAAATGTTTCTCAAACACTTTCACTAAATATACAGTTGTACATTTCTTTTTGTCTCATTTCATGTCTATTAAACTGTCAACACTGGCTCCATTTGTAGTCCCTGGCCAGCCGACAAACTTCCAGGTCGGTGAGGTGTCAGACACGAGCATCGAGCTAACATGGGAACCAGCCTTTGAGAAAGAAGGAATCATCAGTTACGAACTGCATTACAAAGAGGGCAGTCAAGGACCTCAGGTGCCTTCTCAACAGCAAACCTTCTCAAGAATATGGTCACGACCGCTGTGGCGCATCCAGTTTTGAAGTAACTTATTATTTCCCATCCAAACAGGTAAAGAAAACGTTCGGTCCAACCTCTTCCTATGTGGTGGAGGGCCTACGTGCTAATACGGAGTACTATTTCTCTCTGGCTGCCATCTCCAACAAAGGCATTGGAGCCTTCACCAATGAAATATCCCAGAGGACATCCCAAGCCAGTATGTAGTCCATTTCCTTTCCTAAGGATGCGAATGAAGGGTTGGGGTCTAATATTGTATTTTGTTCGGGAAATGCCAAGACATAATGGCTATCTTGAGCTTTCGATGGGGGCGGTATGCAACAACACAGAGTCTGAAAGGGCCACTGTAACCTTCACCACCATTTCCCAATCCAGGGATATTGTTTATCGACTCCAGAAATGTCAAGAGTAAATAATAATGGTGTGCTTGTGTCTGCGGCAGATATGTGTTAAAGACTGGATGATAGTCTGGGCCATGATTTTTGACAGGTTTGGGTTTCTGGCAATGGCTCTTGATTTTTTTTACCTCATTCCTTTGCGTTGTTTTTGTTTGCAAACCAGCATCATCTTTGAGCCAGAAGAGAGTCCTGCTTTATACAGGCAGAAAGGTGATGTTGTTTTGTTGAGAATATTTCCAAGTGGCTTGCCAAAACTCAAAGATTTTTGAATATGACTCTCTGTGCATGTTGACAGATAGGTTTTTAAGAGAAGATAAGTGCAAGCAGAACACATTTGTGTAAATTGTTCGTGAAAAAAAACATTATTATCAATGCACCAGTTTAAGCACTGCAAAAAATGCTTTCCTTACTTAGTGTTTTTGTCTTGTTTCTAGTCAAAATATCTAAAAATTCTTACAATAAGAAACATTTACTAGACAAGTAAAAACGATTGTCTTGTTTTGGGGAAAATAACTCAAAATGAAGAGAGAAAATAAGCTAAATAATCTGCCAATGGGGTGAGAAATATAATCTTGTTTTCTGTTTGAATTAAGATTATTTTTCTCACCCCATTGGCAGATTATTTATCTTATTTTCTCTCTTCATTTTGAGTTTTCCCCCCCAAGACAAGACAAAAACTTTTGCTCGTCTAGTAAATACTGCTTGTTTTAACTGATGTTTGGACTAGAAACAAGACAAAAAAATGCAAGATTGGTTATATGGATGATTTGCGCAATTTGTTCAGCCTGCGTTGCATGAACGAGACCCTCTGACTTTGCTGTTTTATACGTAATTAATTTTGTGTAAAGCGTCTAAAGGTTAAACCTAAACTTTTAAATGACCTGTGTTGTTTAGTTTAATGGATTCCTCGCCTCGCCCCTTGGCAGGATGGTTTCGCACACTTCTTTTCTTCTTCTTTGTTTGGTGATTCTTTCATTTGGGTCTCTCTATGTCACAGTTATGTACTTCAGAGATTTCCTACATGTGAAACAAACAAATCAATGTGGGCTGATTGATCTGCGGCAAGCGTGCCGTTTGGCTCCCCAGCGCTCCCTTCTTTCTTCTCTGTTCGTATTTCTTTTCATGTGTCAACAGCAAATGCACTTTTTCCCTCCCATGAGAGTGAAGCACACAAAATATTATTGACTCTGGGGTCTGCCATGGCTTTCCACCACATCTAGTCCCTCACTGTGTATTACTGAAAGCAGCACAGTCGGTGGCCGCTGGCGCCTGCAGGTAGTCAGCATTTACACTAGGAGACCAGCTGAATTATTCAAGCCTCCGGCCTAAAAATACACCCTCGCTGAGTCGCATCATGATTCGGTGCATGAAATCATCAGTGCTCGTGGGGAACCTTGCAGCGGGCATGTGCCCTGTGCTAAAATATTGCAGTTACTTGAGTACAGCTTGTATTACGGTACCGACAGCAGGGTCCAAAATCTGAGAGCGTGAGTGATAAAGCAGCACACTGCAAAAAATGCTTTTCTTACTTAGTATTTTTGTCTTGTTTCTAGTCCAAACATCTAAAACAAGAAGTATTTACGAGACAAGCAAAAGTAATTGTCTTGTTTTGGGGAAAATAACTCAAAATGAAGAGAGTTTTTGCTTAAAATAAGATCAATAATCTGCCAATGGGGTGAGAAAAATAATCTTAAAACAATATTATTGTACTTACCCCATTATTTATGTTATTTTAAGCAAAAACTCTCTTCATTTTGAGTTATTTTTCCCCAAAACAAGACAATAATTTGTACTTGTCTAGTAAATGTTTCTTAATGTAAGAATATTTAGATATTTAGACACAAGACAAAAATACTAAGTAAGCATTTTTTGCAGTGCAGTCTTTTCTTATTTAATACAGATTGCTGTTTAAAAGTATAACAGTTTGAATGAAACGTTAAACCAGTTTCATTGTGATCTCGGACTTTTATAATAAGATCACTTGTATTTCTCTGAATGATTACAATTAGTTTACTTGAGCACAGAACATTTTACTGAGGGATGGAAGTGTGCAGTAACTTTTCCAAGCCTTCACTGCCAAAAATGCTCTTCTTACTCAGTATTTGTGTCTTGTTTCTAGTCCAAATATCTAAAGATTCTTAAAACAAGAAGTATTTACTAGACAAGCGAAAGTAATTGTCTTGTTTTGGGGAAAATAACTCAAAATGAAGAGAGTTTTTGCTTAAAATAAGATCAATAATCTGCCAATGGGGTGAGAAAAATAATCTTAATTCAAACAGAAAACAAGATTATTATTCTCACCCCATTGGCAGATTATTTATCTTAATTCTGAGTATTTTTTTCCCAAAACAAGACAATAATTTGTATTTGTCTAGTAAATGTTTCTTAATGTAAGAATTTTATTTTATTTTGACTAGAAACAAGACACAAATACTAAGTAAAAAAAGCAGCCAGCTAAACAAAGAAAAAAAATATGCGGCCCTTTAAAACCTGGACTTTTTTCATGTTTGCGTTTTATTGTAAAAGTTTATTTTATATATAATTCAGAAGGCATTTTGCTTAACTGTAATTTGGTGTATTTCTGAGTGCATTGAATCAGGAACGGATTGGACAATTGAAAGGAATCGGATCAAACTTTTTATTTGGCTAGAATCCTGTTCCTGTTGTAGGTTTGATTCTCCAGCCTTGGATACACATACAGCGGGTGGAAGATGCCAGAAAGCCATGGCAGACGTGGCCATTTTAACTCATCTTCTGTTTCTACCTGTGCAGCTTGTTGGTGCAGAATGGGTGGGATGGGGTTGGTTGAAAGGGTGCTGAGATGCAATGAACCTGCTGCACTAACACACAGCGTATCACCTGAGCGTGAGCGAGCGAGCACTGAATGCATGTATTACCTCCCCCTACCCCCGGGGGGCGCTCTGTTAATGCACGTTGAGTGTGTGTGTGTGTGTGTCCTCTTCTGTTCCATCTCTACATGTCCGTCCCGCTCTTTGTGTCTTCATATATTGTATTCTGGAACAATGCAGTGCACTTTTTTTACCTCCCTTTTTGTTTTCTAGCTCTTCCGTGTTTCACTTTGTCTCCAGAAATGAAACTAAAGCTCACCTGCTCCGGCTTGACGTCACCTGGTTTTAATTCATTTCTGTTTAGTACACACAGGTTTAAGTTCACTTTGTTTCCTTTGGGTTTGGTTTACTCTAACACTTGAGGAAACAAGTGTCTTTTTTCTTTTTTTTTCTTTTTTTGCTCTTCCTGTCGGGGTTTCATTTTCCGTGACAAGCTCGACATGCAGCAACACCACTTAGCATTGCCAAAGCAAATCCATTAAACTAAAGGTGAGAGTAAGTATCCCGGCGGGACGACCGTAGGCTTCTTGCTTGAGTTTCGGGACTTTTGTCCCTCAGGGTCTCGCACAGATGGGAGACGTGGTTCACTACATCTGCCAACGTCTTCCCTTGAGCAGAAACTAAAGTAGTGCAGATTTACCCATAACAAGGTCAGGGAGGCGACAAGCTTGGACGGTTAGAAGCCATTTAGCGCAAATGCCCCCCAACTTAACACATAAACATTACAGTGTGGATTCCCGTGAGGTAAGTGACCGCCATTCGGAGGAAGCCTAATCTGCCATCACACCTTTTCATAACCAATTCGACACGAAGCAGAACTGTCGAATACACCAACAAAGTTTGGTCCAAATCCCTTTCGCAAGCTAGAAAGAGCACGGTCGTCTTCATCGAGATTTCACAAGACGTTTACACTGCAAAAAATGCTTTTCTTACTCAGTATATTTGTCTTGTTTCTAGTCCAAACTCTTAAAACAAGAAGTATTTACTAGAAAAGCTAAAATTATTGTCTTGTTTTGGGGAAAAATAAGTACAAATAAGCAAAATAATCTTCAAGCTAAATTATTTCTCTTATTCTAAGCATAAACTCTCTTAATTTTGAGATATTTTCCCCAAAACAAGACAATTACTTTTTCTTGCCTGGTAAATACTTCTTGTTTTAAGAATATTTAGATGTTTGGACTAGAAACAAGACACAAATACTAAGTAAGAAGCATTTTTTTGCAGTGTTTACACCAATTGGCCAGATCAAGCAGTCAACACCAGAATTTCCTCTATTTTGCACAACAATTGGCAGACTGGTCTTCCTCATGAAGGCGTGAAAGGAAAGTGTATCGTGTTTGTTTTCCTTTTTGGTACAGTGCTGTTCAGTTGAAGCTCAGTCAGGTCACTGTTCGTGGGTCAGCCCACGGTTACGAACCTAAATCCCCTACGATGGTCCGGCAGAGAGTACTCACCTCACCCTCCATATCCCCCAACACTTGCTGATATATCCTGGAGGATGTTAAATGTTGGAGGATGTGTCCAAACGTTTGAGGGTTAGTGGAGATAGACACTCCTGCCTTGACCAAACGGGTGGCAGTGGCATTCTGGGAAATGCACTTAAGAGTCAATGGCTATTGATTGATGCTCAGGTTTCAAACATGGTCATAGAGGGTCCACAAAATGGGGGCAAGGGTTTCCGCACCAAATTTTCACTTTGGGTTTGGTGCAAGAACACCATGGAGGTCCTAGTTCAGCTTGCACTCAAAGAAGTAGACAATAGCTGGCTCATAAATGAAGCCAAACTGCAAAAAATGCTTTTCTTTCTTAGTATTTTTGTCTTGTTTCTAGTCAAAATATCTAAATATTCTTGCATTAAGAAACATTTACTTGACAAGTACAAATGATTGTCTTGTTTTGGGGAAAAATAACTCAAAATGAAGAGAGTTTTTGCTTAAAATGAGCAAAATAGTCTGCCAAGGGGGTGAGAAAAATAATCTTGTTTTCTGTTTGAATTAAGATTATTTTTCTCACCCCATTGGCAGATTATTTATCTTATTTTAAGCAAAAACTCTCTTCATTTTGAGTTATTTTCCCCAAAACAAGACAATTACTTTTGCTTGTCTAGTAAATACTTCTTGTTTTAAGAATTGTTAGATGTTTGGACTAAAAACAAGACACAAATACTGAGGAAGAAGAGCATTTTTTGCAGTGAATTCGTTTTCATCTCTCAGATTGTCTTTTTTTCAATAGCAGTGCCACCATTTGGCACGGATCTGCATTATTAAGTCATTAATTATGACAGTTAACGCTTTTGATTTTGGGTTTTAAGACTCAAGCCTTGGTGTTGAGGAGCGATTTCATTTCGAACACTGAAATCGAAGGCTCTTTTTTTGCGTTTGATGTATAATACAGTCCCACAATCATGAGTCTCAACCTTCAGGTAGTTCTGCAACTCTCAGATACCAAACTTTCTTTCCGCTCTCAAACCAGGTCGATTTGCAAGAACTGAATGCAAATACTCTTCAAGAGAGGAAGTACATCTTCAAAATGTATCTTCAAACGGAAGATGAAAATCCAGTCAAACTTTAATCCAATAAGCCCATTTGGTGAATAAACAGGGCTCTGAATAACATCCCTCGCTGAACTCTGGGACAGGTGATAAAAGTTGGGGAAAATCGGTTAACCATTCCTCAAACAAAAGCACAACTGGGAACGGTTTTGCTCGGAGAATTGGTGTTTTAAAAGTGAAGTAGGAGTTTGTTGAGGAGGATTAAAGGACATGGGTAGGGATAGTTGGATGTTAGCGAGGTGCTAGTACCCTGATCTCAATCTTGTGGACCCTCAGGCTAGTCTATACAATGAATAGCGCAGCCTGATGAAAGCACAGGGAACGCGCTCTCCCTCCAGCCCCAAAAACATTCACACTATAGGCCAGATGACTCAACAAATGGACTAAACTAAGGGTGCGTTCACACTTGTAGTTCGGTTAGTTTGGTTCGTTTGGTCCGGACCAAAAAACAAAAACAAAACATATAGTCCTGGTCCGCTTAGCGTTCACACTGGCATTTTTAACAGCGAACCTAAAGTTACCGAACCGAAGGCTCAGGGAGACGCTCATGACCTGATTGGTCGGCTTATATGATGTAGGAGCTGCTTACCGCTCATTCAGAACAACGCTGTGTGCCGGATTACACGCGGTCATTTTATGCGTGTTCATATGGCATTATTTTACCCGCTGAGAACTCATGAAGAGCTCATAAAATGTTCAAAACATTCAAAACAGCTCCAGGATTTCCTCCGTTGAGCAGAAAAGAGACGGCCGTTCTGTCGTCTGTACCGACTGATGGTCAGCAGGTCCTCTGATGAGAAGAACCAGGTCTGCTTTTTGGTATTTTCGAAACATGCTCGTCGGACCAAATAATGATGAGGCTCTTCCTCGCTGCTCTACGTTTGCCCTCTAACGTTAACGTTACTCATTTTGGATACACCGATCTTTCCGCGTCGTCAAATCAGCTGACTATGCGCCGCATCTTGTGACATCACGTCCTGTTTTTGGTTCGTTTACATGACTTTGGTCCGTGTGGCGTTCATATATCAGTCGAACCGCACCAGAGTTGGTTTGGAAGCGGACCGAGACCCGTCTTTATAGCGCTCTCGGTCCGCTTGTTTGGTTCGGATGGCAGCGTTCACAGATGTTCAAATGAACCGCACGAACCGAGCAATCGCACCAGGGTTCGTTTTAATACAACCAGACATGACAAGTGTGAACCGTACCTAAAAAAACGTAAAAAGTTTGAATTGAGCTGTATTTGGCGAGCTCGGCAGTAGAGGGAGAGGGCCGAACCCAACCGACTCTAGGGAAATATAGTCTCCCTCGAATCGGGTGCTTGTGGTAAGAAAGTCTTTAAAAATTAGTGTTTGAAGAAGTCAGGTACGTATAATGTACAGGAAAATGCCTTTGTGTTTTTATGTTTTGTTTTGTTTTTAATGGTTTTCCTTTCTGTTTAAAGCTTGGTGGCTTTCCATGATTCTTCTGAGTTGACATTTTGGGTCCTTCTAACATTTTCTTTTCCAGCCATTGTTTTTTGCAGAGAGTTTTGCTCATTTTTCCTGTAATCTAGTTTTGAATGATTTTGTTTTGCTTTCCAACGATTGGTGCTCATCCTTTTGAATTTCAGTCACAAATATGTTTTATCCCCATCTGTCCGTTTCCCCCTCATTCATTTGGGTTACTTGTAGCTTCAGGGATCAGTGTGATAATGTTCAATTTACAATGGAGATAAATGTTACAGGCCTTTAAACGGTATAATACTTTCAAATGAGCAAGCATTTAGTAAAAATGGACTCAGATGACACTTTAATATTGATTTAGAATGGCACGACGTTGTAATTTCTGATATGTGCAGGGAAAGTGCTCGACAAAAACGCCTCGAAATACCGCAATGAATGGCCTTCATTCAAATGCAAATAATGTGATGTATTTTCCCCTCATGGTGGAAATATATCCTGAGAGCCCAGGGTATTTACTGTGAAAGATTGGCTAAATCTTTGGCTCGCATACAGGCGGTTATAGTTGGATACACTTTTCTTTACCTAGTATTTTTGTCTTGTTTTCCAGTACAAATATTATACATTAACTTGAGAAGCAAAACGACATAAAGTCATTTACATTTAGCAAGTTAATATGTCAGGGGGATCAGAAAAATAATAATTTAAAGGGAAAACAAGATAATTTTTCTGACTCCAATTGAAATGACCCCAAAAATATGAGATATTTTTTCTTGTTTTGTTGATAATCAAATCTAAATGAAGAGAGTTTTTGCTTAAAACAGGCAAAATGATCTGCCAATGGGGTGAGGAAAATAATCTTATTTCTGATTGAAGTTCCCCCAGAATACAGGCAAAAAAAGTAATTTTACACTCCAGCGTTTTTAGTAATAGGGCTTATTCAACTTCTTTCCTACATTTAGATAGGTGGGCAAATTCATTTTTGTCTCACTAGCTTAGCTTAGCATAATGAATGGAATCCTATGTTGCCGGCTAGCATCTCCAATCCAAAAAAAACCCACCTAATTACTTCTTGTGGTCTGCGTATTCACAACGAGTACAAATAGCGGTGCAGATTAAGACTAGGCGATTTCCTAGGCAGATATTGATATTGCTTCCCCATATTATAGTCCCAAGTCAATATCTGCCTAGGAAATCGCCTAGTCTTAATCTGCATCGCTATTTGTACTCGTTGTGAATACGCAGAACACAAGAAGTAATTAGGTGGGGATTTTCGGGGGGGTTTTTTATCACTTTTACTCGGGACATGCTATCTGGCAACATAGGATTCCATTCATTATGCTAAGCTAAGCTAGCGGCGACCCCGCCAAACTAAAACAACGCATGCACTGAGACAAAAATGCATTTGCGCACGTATCTAAATGTAGGAAAGAAGTTGAATAAGCCCTATTTTATAAAAACGGTGGAGTGTTCCTTTAAAGCTCCACTGTGTGATATTTCCCCATCTAGCGGTGTAAAGGTAAATGACCATCCAGTGAATATTAGTTTCTGTTCCTCTCAATTCTGATGTCGTTTTTAACTCCTACGGTGGCTGATTTAGTCCAAGATTAACACGGCAATCCCCCTCTTCACATTCGACACGGTGCCATCGATTGTTAAACGCGAAAGGCGAAGCTTGAATTTACGGGTATGTCCCTCTTTGGCTACTGTACTTTCAAGATGGAGGAGCAACATGGCGACCGGCATTCGAACCCCTCACCCGTATGTGTTTTCAATGGCATATTATAAACTTATGAGAATACTTTATTACTTGAAAGAAGTAAATATACATTAATGAGCACATATATTATTGAAAGAACTAAGTGTTTTTAGCTAAGAATAAACTAAAAAAGTTACACAGTGTAGCTTTAAGAATATTTAGATATTTGTACTGGAAACAAGAAAAAAGCCTCTTTTATTGCAGTGTAGATCTTTCAAACGAAAGTTAAACCTTCATGCTTCATATTTATGCATGCAAAACACCGACCCCTTTCAAAACCAAGCTCTTCTGTTTGCATTTGCCCTTTGTTTTCCTCGTTTTTTCTTACGTTTCAGTATGTCTCTGCTTGTTTTGTTTTTCAGTTGGTTTTTCCCTTTTATCATTTTCTTTTTCTCTTTCCCATCTTTTCGTTTTTTGTTTTCCACCCCTCCTCTTCCCCCCCTTCCCAAACCTGAGCAGAGCCCTCCGCCCCCCCTCAAGACATTAAGTGCTCCAGCTCCAGCTCCACCACCCTGCTGGTAAGTTGGCGCCCTCCGCCCACGGAGACCCAGAATGGGGCATTGGTTGGGTACATTGTGCGCTACGTGGTGGAGGGTTCGGAAATCAGCACGGAGCCTGCGGAGGAGCCGGCGGTGCCGCCCAATTCCAACCAAATTGTGCTTCAGCGGCTGGAGAAATGGACCATGTATCGAGTCACCGTGGCGGCCTCCACCAGCGTGGGTTTGGGCCCCGAAAGCGAGCCGCTGCTCTGCCGAACAGACGAGGACGGTACTGAAACCTTCACTAACATTCATCACTACACAAAATGCTTTCCTTACTTAGTATTTTTATCTCGTTTCTAGTCAAAAATCTACAAACTCTTGCATTAACAAGGTTTTTCCTACATTGAACATTTTTTTGCGGCCGCCAAAGCAAATTTTTGTCACGCCAAAGCCTTATTTGATGAGTTATTGTGATTTATAAATTGATGTAGATTACTAATGCGCGTGACTCTCAGCTCGTTCTGACACTCAGTTAAGCCTAGTTCAGACTGCACGATTTTCAAACTCGTCGGGTCACTGCTCTATTCACACTACATGACTATCAGGGGTATCATTCAGTCACTGCTGTGTTCACACTGACCGATGGTTTGACGACAGAGGAGTTCACACTGCATGACTGAACAAGAGGAACAATCGCCGACAACTCTCTCTCTCTCTCTCGTTTCCCAAACACACGTGCGATGTGCCGAGTAAACAACGCGAGATCACACGTGCGTCAGACCGGAGTTCTCGCGCGAGACTTTGAATTGTTATTAAAAATGATAAACTGCACAACGTTTGCTTCAAACTGTATGTGCGCTGATTTGTGGAGAAAAAGAAAAAAGATTATGGCGGAAGAAATTGTTGGAGAGACAGAGGGAGCCAGGATTGTGTTCTGCAAAGACAGTTTGAGGTAAATAAATAATTTTGTAATGTGCTGCTGCTGTGGCTGGATGTGCAAATGTTTGGGCTTTGTTTCTGTTTGATAGAATTGTAAATATATCTATTAAAATACTGATATTCTGCTCTATAACTCCTCCCTGAACGCCCTGCTGCCCTGTATCTCACTCTTTCATTGGCTGTCGGTGTATTTTCAGTCAGAACGCAGTTCACACAGCAGGAGTTTCAATCGCCGACAGCTCCAGATATTAAGCATGCCAAATATCTCACCGGCGTCGGCGACTCGTCGGCGATTCTCTCTGATCGCGTCTTTGATCATTCACACTGCGTGATTGTCACTCGCGTGCACGAGCACCGATTTGCCTGTGATCTCGGGCATTTGTCGGCGATTTCGCAAAACCTGTCGGCGACTCAAAATCGGGGCAAAAATCGGGCAGTGTGAACTAGGCTTTAGTGTGCGCCCTCGTTAACTGAGTGACGGAGAACGAGCAGAGAGCCCACACACACGCTCTCTGTCTTCAAAGCCATCACCGTTCTCTCTCTCTCACTCGCGCATATCAATCAAAATCAACAGAACTGACAAAATGGTAAAAGGTCAGAAGACTGAATCCGTGCGCCACGTGGCGCGGTCGCACAATATCTTCCCTGAATTACTGCTGGATGTGAACTGTGCTCAAAAATCGCACCTCTTTTAACAGACGTTTGGCACACGCAGCTGACATAAACATACTTTCAAATACACGGAAAAATATCCTTAAGAAGTGTTTCTGTGATCAATCTTTTGCGTCGTTTTAACAGTCTGGGTTCACACATAACGTGTCCGCTTTTGTCTGATTCACGAACTAATGACTCATTTGAACCGATTCATTTGAATGAACTGATCTGTCTACTGAACTCAGGAATCGGTGTGTAATCATTTAGTCACAACACCTCTGAAATAAGAACGCAAGTGTGCTTACCCTTATTAAACAAGAGGGGCTAGTAAGAATTAGTCTTAATAATCCACAGCATTTTCATGTATTTATTTTGAGTATTTATATTGATAATGGGTAGAAAATTACCACAAAAAAATTAGTTTAGACTGGAATAAGGTGAAAGCAGAAAAACGCAAGTTAAATTGTATATGGCAGAGAATTAGACAATTTGTTTTTACATTTTTAATGCTGCTTTTTAATAATTGTTGCCAAAATAATGAATCAGTAAACCATGCAAACTGGGTACCATAAACCATAAACTGTGTAAAAATGAGGAACTAAAGAAACAAACATCAAGAACTCATACAAAATGAGATATCAAAATTAGATGAGCAAAAAAAGCAAGAAAAAAAAATGTTTGCTTTTATTTGACATGTATTGTCAGTATTGGGCTCACAGATCACGCGGGTAGGTACTTTTACAGTTGGGGTGTGTGTGTGTGGATGACCATGACTGGTCAGCTGCCACCGAAGACCATTTCTGACCCAGGAAAAACCCTGATTAAGAAACATTTACTAGACAAGTCAAAGTAATCGTCTTGCTTTGGGGAAAATAACTCAAAATGAAGAGAGTTTTTGCTTAAAATAAGATAAATAATCTGCCAATGGGGTGAGAAAAATAATCTTGTTTTCTGTTTGAATTGAGATCTCTGGTCTTTCACAAACACGTGAATTTCTCAGCTTTTTCTTCAAAATGTTGCTTTTTTTTTAAACTTACCCATAATTCAAGTGTTTATAAAAAAGGAAGGCAAGAATCTAGAATAAAATGTTTTTTGTTGTTGTTGTTTAAAAGAAGAGAGTCGGCTCTTTCTTTTGATATTCACTGCTAAAAATGCTTTTCTTACTTAGTATTTTTGTCTTGTTTCTAGTCCAAACATCTAAAGATTCTTACATTAAGAAACATTTACTAGACGAGTAAAAATTATTGTCTTGTTTTGGGGGAAAATAACTCAAAATGAAGAGAGTTTTTGCTTAAAATAAGATAAATAATCTTAGTGGCGTAACTTTGTTTTAAAAAGTGGGTGGGACATAAATTGCGTATCATATGCACGCCAAAGCTCATTTTGACATATAAGGGGCGCTCGTACGTCAAAATGAGCTTTGGGGTGCATATGGTAGGCAGTTTTTCGCGTGCATATGATACGCACTATATGGCGTATTAAGGGGGGTAGCATTGCTGATACAATGTTATATCAGATGTAAAATATGTACAATTACAATTGCAGAAAAATTTGTATTAAGATGTCCGGAAATCAATGAAATAGTTCATTTATTGATATAGATCTCGTTTAATTATTGCATCTAAACACAATATAGCATTTTCACGTGAATAAAGGTATATAGATTTGCACACTTTGCTTATATCCCCTGGTCTAGTCTGTTAAACTGGTCAGATGTTCTCGTTTCTAATCTGCCCTTGTAGACGATTTTTTCTCTCATCAAAACCAAATACCATCAGTACATCAAGAGCAGGGACAGTTTTTGTGTATTTTGTCTCGTGATCTGACCGGAACAAATAGAAAGTCTCTGCAGCGGCGTTATTAACGTTAGATTAAAGCGCTCGTCTGTGTGAAGACTGCAGGAGCCGCGAGAGAAATCTGCAGCACTGATAACAGCGGCAACGAGCGTCAGATCGCCTCTTATTTAACAAACGAACAAAATGATGCTCTTCTAGTTAACCAGAGATGTTTTGTTTGTATTAGTTAGGTTCATCCGTGAAGTGGTGGGGACATGTCCCACCCGTCCCACCCACAAATTACGCCTACACTCTAAAAAATGCTGGGTTAAAAACAACCCAAGTTGGGTTGAAAATGTACCGACCCAACAATTGAGTTGTTTTAACCCAATGGTTGAGTTGTTTTAACCCAGTGGTTGGGTTAAATGTTGCTTGAGACAACCCAATTGCTGGGTAAGAACAACTCAACCATTGGGTTAAAACAACCCAATTGTTGGGTCGGTGCATTTTCAACCCAACTTGGGTTGTTTTTAACCCAGCATTTTTTAGAGTGTATGAATGATCTGCCAATGGGGTGAGAAAAATAATGTTGTATTAAGATTATTTATCTTATTTTTATAATTTTGAGGTTTTTTTTCCCAAAACAAGACAATTACTTTTACTTGTCTAGTAAATACTTCTTGATTTAAGAATTTTTAGATGTTTGAACTAGAAACAAGACACAAATACTGAGTAAGAAGCACTTTTGCAGTGTATTGCATGCTCAGATATTCATAAAACAAAATATTCTATGAGCTATTCAATTTTGGTGAAAATGGTCAAAAAATCTGGCGGTCTGGCGCTTTTTACTCTTTAAACGCTGACAGAGGAAAGAGTTAAAATCATTTAAATTGAGTGAAAATGTTAACTAATCAGTGTCCAGACAGCATTTCAAAGCATCGCAGCATGTCATGATTACCCTTCAATAAAAACTACAATCTTTACTACATGAAAAATGAATCCGAGCTCAATTCATGCTTTAAAAATCTGTGCTTTACTGTAACGCTTACTCTCCTTAAGCCGCTGTATTTGGTTTTATTTCCCCCATTCTTTTTCCAGTGACCTTATATATTCCCTAGCAGAGCTTAGTGAGAATATAAATTCAAGATGGTGGATGAGGTGAGAAAAATGTTGATTATACGTCTGTGTAGACAGCTCACTCTTTTTTTTGGAAGCTGATCTATTGACTAGCACTATGTGATGAAGGAAACATTGACTTAGCATCATTTTCATCTGTCACATCTCTTTGTAAAAGCACTCGGACAGCTTATGAGCGCTGAAATAAATCCAGCCGGAGTAAGAAACGGTGTCGGACGTTCCCTGGTGACAGCGGCCTTTTTTCCGTGACTGACAGCGCTAGTTCGGGATACAAGCTAGTAATCAATACGGAGCTAAGATGGATGGTTTTGATGGGCTGGTAAAGCATTGTAGGCGGGTTGAGAGGGAGGGAACGCTTCCCCAAGACCTCGGATGGGAAATCTTATTTGACCAACCCCACAACATGGAGTTATTCGGGTAGTGATTGGTTACGATAGTCACATCCTCGGAGATTTGTACCATTAAAGCGCCTTGCACTGCAAAAAATTCTTGCATTAAGAAACATTTACTAGACAAGTACAAATGATTGTCTTGTTTTGGGAAAATAACTCAAAATGAAGAGAGTTTTTGCTTAAAATAAGATAAATAATCTGCCAATGGGGTGAGAAAAATAATCTTGTTTTCTGTTTGAGATTATTTTGCTTATCCCATTGGCATTTTGCTTATTTTAAGCAAAAAAAACTTTTGCTTTGTGTTGTAAGAATTTGTAGATGTTTGGACTAGAAACAAGTCAGAAATACTGAGTAAGAAGAGCATTTTTTGCTGTGTATACGATAGAGCCGGGCCCCAAAATACAGTACATCCCCTATTGGCGTCTTTTATTGACCGTCCAGGAAATCGGTCTCCTTACAGCAGTACTGAATGACCGGAGGTATTAAACATCAAGGCCTCGTATAAAAGGATTTTCATTAGCTCGCAGGTCTGCAGACAGCAAATTGATCAGAGCTCAGATAAGAAAGAAAGTGAAATGGAGGGGGATAAAATGGTTGCTTGGGTATATGGGGGTGTGATATTACATTTGATTAAATGTCCCTGAAGATGGGCGCTTAATCAGTAACCTGGTTTCACATAATTGAATCTACGTACCAGCTGAGACACTAGGGTTTCTTTTCAGCCGTGTTGAGGTGGGTGCTTTGCGCAGTCTTAAGGTGATCAATTAGGACTTTTTTTTTGTAAAAAATGAGTCTTTCTGTGCTGACTTAGACATAAATAAATATGTATGTTATTACCCTTACTCACATGTGTCTCATTTGGGACTATCTTTAAAATATGTCATGTAGATTCGAACATTTTCATATTTTTTTAATAGTCAAAAAACGTCTGGGAAGCCATTTTTAGGGTATGATATCTCAGGAACCACGATTGCTAGCTTTGTTCAAATTGGTAGATTGGAAGAAAAGCATGTTTTGTTCCCTTCCAAGGGGTTCATAGCCTCACCAGGATAGAAATATTTTCGAAACTGGCCTCTAAATTTGGTAGAAAGTGAAAAAAATGTGTAGACGAATGAGTGGTAATTGGGCTCATTAAAGACTAAAGATACTAATAAAAGTGTTTTGATGGTAAAACACCCATTTTAATCGATTTTTTTATGTCTCTTCTTTGGTAGAAAAATGCATTTCCTTTAAATCTAAGTGGTTCAGAGTCTCATCAGGATAGAAATATTTTCAAAACTGGCCCTAAAGTTGTTAAAAAAGTGTCTCGACCAGTGCGTGGTAATTGTTTTAACTGTGTTCATTAAAGACTAAATGTGTTTTGGTAGTAAAACAAATTCTGATTGATTTTTTGGCCCCTAAAGTTGTTAAAAATGTCTAGACGAGCAATTGCGTTTATTATAGAGTACCGGTAAATATACTAATAAATGTGCTTTGCTTGTACACTGCAAAAAAAAATCTAACTTAGTATTTTTGTCTTGTTTCTAGTCAAAATATCTAAAAATTCTTACATTAAGAAACATTTACTAGACAAGTAAAAACGTTTGTCTTGTTTTGGGAAAAAATAACTCAAAATGAAGAGAGTTTTTGCTTAAAATAAGATAAATAATCTGCCAATGGGGTGAGAAAAATAATCTTGTTTTGTTTGAATTAAGATTATTTTGGCAGATTATTTAGAATATTACTTTTGCTTGTCTAGCAAATACTTCTTGTTTTTAAGAATTTGTAGATGTTTGGACTAGAAATAAGACAAAAATACTGAGTACGAAAAGCATTTTTTGCTGTGTAAAATACATTTTTGTTTCCCTATCATGATGAAAATTGGTGGATTGGGAGAAAAATGGGTTCCTATCAAACCCAAGTGGTTCAGAGTCTCATCAGGGTAGAAACTTTTTCGTAACTGGCCCTTAAAATTGGTAAAAAGTGAAAAAATTCTAGTTTAGTGAGTGGTAATTGGGCTCCAACTGTGTGTAATTGACTTTTTATGTCCTTGTTATGATGAAAATGCTAAGGTAAATATCATTACTGCACTGTAAAAAATATATTTAAAAACTAAGTTACCTGGTTGCCTTAATCTTGAGTTCATCGAAATTAAAATTTTGAGTTAATACAATGAACATTTTAGAGATTCGACAACCTTTATTAAAATATTATTATACGATTGTGTAAGCATATTGGGTAATTATGTGTTTTATTTGTGAAGACGCAGCCAAATTGTGCTATTTAATGATTTATCACATTTTTTATGTGGTTCAGACACAATAATATTTTGAGTTTCTATTTATTAAACCAATTTCCTTCATTGTAACAACTCAAATTTTTTATTTCAATAAACTCAAAATTTCGCCTAATCAAAACCTACAGTACTATATTTAAAAAATGTAACAATCTAGTTATTAATTATCTCTAATTATCGCAAATATGCTGACTTCATCTTCTCCCGCCGCAGTTCCCGGGGCTCCCCCTCGGCGTGTGGAGGTCGAGGTGCTCAACTCCACCGCCATTAAGGTGATGTGGCGCTCACTGTTGCCAGGGAAACAGCACGGCCAGATCCGCGGGTATCAGGTGCACTACGTCCGCGTCGAAAACGGCGAATCCCGCGGCCTGCCCCTCATCAAGGACGTCATGCTAGCCGATGCACAGGTATGTTAGCACGATTATTAAAGGGTTACTTCAGTGATTTAGCATTAAGCTTTGTGTTTAAACTGGGTCATTAAAGGGTTAGTTCACCCAAAAATGAAATGTCTGTCATTAACTCCTCTCCCTAATGTCGCTCCACACCCATAAGACCTCCGTTCATCTTCACACACAGTTTTAGATATTTTATATTTAGTCCGAGAGCGTATGCAAGTGTATGCACACTATACTGTCCATGTCCAGAAAGGGAATAAAAACATCATCACAGTAGTCCATATGAGACATCAGTGGGTTAATTAGAGTCTCTTGAAGCATCCAAAATACATTTGGGTCCAAAAATAACAAAAACTACGACTTTATTCAGCATTGTCTTCTCTTCCGCGTTTGTGTTCAATTCTCAAATAAAGATTCAAACGGTTATGAATCAGTGAATCGATTCATGATTCGAATCGCCAATGTCACGTGATTTCAGCAGTTTGACTCGCGATCCGAATCATGAATCGATTCACTGATTCATAACCGTTTGAATCTTTATTTGAGGATTGAACACAAACGCGGAAGAGAAGACAATGCTGAATAAAGTCGTAGTTTTTGTTATTTTTGGACCCAAATGTATTTTGGATGCTTCAAGAGACTCTAATTAACCCACTGATGTCTCATATGGACTACTGTGATGATGTTTTTATTCCCTTTCTGGACATGGACTGTATAGTGTGCATACGCTCTCGGACTAAATATAAAATATATATGTGTGTGTGTGTGTGATGATGAACGGAGGTCTTACGGGTGTGGAACGACATTAGGCAGAGGAGTTAATGACAGACATTTCATTTTTGCGTGAACTAACCCTTTAATGTAGTAGAAATGTGAAATTATTTTTGATTTTGGTGCCTTCTAGACTGAGAAAATGTATTTTTGTCTCATGGGGATGAAAGACTACAACTCCCAGAATGCATTGCTTCACTGCCCTACGAGGCCCCTCGCACAGCCACCGCTACTGGAGCACTTTCCCACCGCGTTCATCTTCATAAAATCAGTTCAGTTAGAGAACAGACACTACGATTAAAAACTGAAGGTGTGTGTTCAATATAATGTGAGTGAGCCGAGCGAGAGTCAGGAGTCAGATCATTCAAATATACATATGCTAATGTTTCATCAACAAATGAGTTAACTGGTGGCCAATTAGCTGTTTTTATGCTATTGTTGCAACAAAAGCGCTTTAAAGTCTTCACACGGCCACTAGAACAAACGTATGAAAATCCTTTTATAAATAGTTTAATCTGTGAAGTTCTTTTATAGCCTCTAGAATGCTTTCCACAAGCGGTCGAAAACATCTTATCAGCCATTAGAACTGCACGGTTTAGTCAAACCTCTAATAAGTTTAACCTCTAAGGCTCTGGTGTCATAGATAAAGTCAACAAAAGCTGATTATGTCTGCCGTATTAAGAGCCCCGAGAGCTCCACAAAAACACGAGGCACTTGAGCATTGCGGTCACAATTCAGACTTGATTTAAAAGCACAAGCGGCAAAAAAGAAAGAAGAAAAAGCAACGAGCGCCTCTGGCTGCAACCTAAAATTATAATACCAGCTTCTGTCAGGAAAACAGCAGATATGAGGCGCCTTTTTCTCCTCACAGCTGCAAATATTACAGCTTTGAACAAACCGTGACTTTTGAGTTTATGCCTCTTGTGTTTATGATGGAATCGTTTACCACGGGAATAAGTTGATATTTAGGTTTATTCTGTACAAACGCTGACACATTGTGATCTTTTACTTGTTTGTTTTTCATTATCTAGTGGACTTAATGTTACAGAATTCAATTTTATGAATAGAAAGTGTAATTTTAGTATATACACTGCCAAAAATGCTCTTCTTACTCAGTCATTTTGTCTTGTTTCTAATCTTAATATCTCACAATTCTTAAATCAAGATGCATTTACTAGATCAGTAAAACGACATGAGATATTTTTTCTTGTTTTGTTGAAAATCAAATCTAAATGAAGAGAGTTTTTGCTTAAAACAGGCAAAATGATCCGCCAATGGGGTGAGGGAAATAATCTTATTTCTGATTGGGACGAAAACAAGAAATAAGATTATTTTTCTCACCCCGTTGGCAGATCATTTTGCCTGTTTTAAGCAAAAACTCTCTTCATTTTGATATTTTTCCTCCGGAAATCACGCAGAGGCGCTCCCAGAGCGGTGACGCAGCGTCTCGTTCCTATTCCAGGAACTAAGGTTACAGACGTAACCGAGACGTTTTGACCGATCACCTGTAAAAATACACGAAAGAGAGCTCATTTAATTTAATTTTGTACTCTATTTTTTAAACATCTAAATAGTTTTATAATATTGCACTGCAAAAAGTGCTTTTCTTACTTAGTATTTGTGTCTTGTTTCCAGTCAAAATATCTAAAAAATTCTTACATTAAGAAACATTTACTAGATGAGCAAAAGTAATTGTCTTGTTTTGGGGAAAATAACTCAAAATGAAGAGAGTTTTTGCTTAAAATAAGATAAATAATCTGCCAATGGGGTGAGAAAAATTATCTTAATTCAAACAGAAAACAAGATTATTATTCTCACCCCATTGGCAGATTATTTATCTTATTTTAAGCAAAAACTCTCTTCATTTAGAGTTATTTTCCCCAAAACAAGACAATTACTTTTGCTTGTCTAGTAAATACTTCTTGTTTTAAGAATTGTGAGATATTTTGTGTATGATATGATGATATGAAGCAGTGTGTACTTCTGTTTTAGTTAGTATATCGAGTTAAGCTAAAGCTTTCAATAAGTTTAAGTATATTTTTATTTTATTTCAGTTAACATTTTTTTCCCCAAGTAATTTGTTTTTTTAATAGTTTTTGCTAACTATTATAATCCTTATATGTTGTGTCCAGTAATGTTCTTAGTCTTTTCTCCTGACTAGAAATTAAAGGGGAACTAAATTAAATACAGTAGTATTTTTAAAGGTCCCGTTCTTCGCGTGTTTTCGAATCTTTGATTGTGTTTACAGTGTGCAATATAACATGAGTTGATGTTTCGCGTGTAAAAAAACAGTATTTTTCACACAATTGCCTTATCTGTACCGCGCTGTTTCCTCGGTCCTAAAAACGGCCTGATGATTTCCTTGTTCTATGAAGTCCCTCCTTCAGAAACACGTAACGAGTTCTGATTGGACAGCAGCTTAGCGCACTTTGCCTGGAAAGGTCCCGCCTCTTACCATAACGGGGCGATGCGAGCGCTGAATGCGCGCTCTTCTCCACGCGGGAGAGCAACGAGACCACGCCCCCTATTTTGCGTGTTCTTGTGGGCGGAGCTTTAGTCAACAAACGGTTCTAGTGACGTCATCACAGCAGGAAGTGCAGCGCTGTAGTCCAAACCGGCCGCTCGCTGTAGGCTTTGAAAGGGAACTTCTGTTAAATAAAATATCTCGCTTGCCATTGAACTTTATAATTTTACAGGTATTATTTATGCTCTAACAGCAACATTACACACTAACTAAAGTTTGAAAGATGGGATCACGAAGAACGGGACCTTTAAGAATAATTATTGGGATATCTTGTTTTGCTCATATCGCCCACCCCTACTCATCTATGTTGTTAGCCAGCGAGATAAAATGATCTTGCTTATCACCTGAATTGTGCAATATCAATATAGAATACATCACATAAAGTCACATTTTACAGGCATAAAAAGTTGGAAATACAATATCAATGTCCTTGAATGGGCAAAGGATTGTTCTGTTATATTATTTTTGAGCCTTGTGCACAGTCCTAAACCCTTGCAAAAATATCTCATGTCACTTTATGTATCTAGTAAATGCATCTTGATTTAAGAATATTTAGATATTTGGACTGGAAACAAGACTAAAATACTAAATAAGAAGAGCATTTTTTGCAGTGTATTAGTATTATAGTATATTAGCAAATCATTTATTAAATATTTTGTCGTCACATATTGAATAATTGTTTAAAATATATATTGATTAATCATTTAAATAACTTTTTTAAATTATTCTCTGGGAAAAAAACCTTCACATTTTTTGTCGAAGTTTTGTTTTTCAATGAATCGGATTAGTTCGTTTTACATATTGATGTGAAAAAGGTTTTTTGGTGTAAAAAATATCAATCGAATTTCTTGAGGTGAATTTCTTTAGCATTGACATTTCTTTGCAATATTTCTTAGAAGTTATGATTATGAAATGATTATGATTATACCAAATGAAATGGCCAAAAAACAGCAGGAATGACACGCTCAGATAGCGGCGGCCGCTCAATTTCCTGCCTCGTCTTCAATCTTCATGATTTTTTTCACCCTAATCCACACTGACCTACTTTAAAACACTCTGCCGTTCTTCCATTTCCTTGGCACTTTTACCTTGTTTCGTCTTACGCTTTCCTCTCTTTCTTTCTTTCCTCTCCTTTAAACCGCGCTCCCTCTTTCTCCTCCGGGTGGGGGATGTTAGTGGGAAATGGACGACACAGCTGAATATGTGAGTATGGCTGTCGGCTGATCTGAGAACCTGTGATGTTACATCAGACCCACGTCTAATGATGGAAACCATCAGAAAATGGCCTCTCAGTGTCAGACGTCTTCAGTCTCATGTAAAGAGTCTTCTTGTATTGCGTGATTTTTTTATAATGAGCCGATTTTTGTCACTGAGCGAAAACAACTAATGCAATCTCATGTCCATTGTGCAATGTGTAACATATTAATGGTGCACAGGGGAGATGATGTAACATCAGGGCTCTTTTATGCCTGGCATGGACGCGTGTGTTTTGTGCTGTGATGTTGTGCTATCTTTTGGAGAAATGGTGTGTTTTTTTTTATCATAAATAGATCATTTGTGTAACCCGCAGATTGCATGCACAGGTTGGATGTGAAGCTCAGTTCTCTGCCGGATCCGCAGGTGCTTTTTTTCCTCCGCGAGCATTTGCCGTTAATTTCCTCGCCATCATGCGCGCTGATCAAAGCTTACCCGCTTTCACGTGAAATATTGGGAAATAGGGGCCCGTGTGTGTGTGTGTGTGTGCACAGCTTACCAGCCGACCCCTAGATATTCATTATTCTGACACTCTGTTTGCTCAGGCTGTGTCGAATTAATTCACAGACATGTGTTATAGATGAGCCCGAATCGTAATCCATAACCTGGTCAAACTGGATGACTCGCTAAATGCCAATAATAATGAGACACACTGCAGTATATATCAATAGAATATATATATATGCATTATTTATAGAAATATTTATAATATTGTGTGTGTGTGTGTGTGTGTGTGTGTGTGTGTGTGTGTGTGTGTGTGTGTGTGTGTGTGTGTGTGTGTGTGTGTGTGTGTGTGTGTGTGTGTGTGTGTGTGTGTGTGTGTGTGTGTGTGTGTAAAAATGACATTTATAATGATACAGGAGATTAACCTTAAGGAGCTGATTGAAAAAATACGTATAATGATATAATACAATTAAATATACGATATATATGAATATTTATATTTTAAATATTTTATAAAAGAAAGTATTTAACATACACACACTTGGATGGATGGATGGATGGATGGATGGATGGATGGATGGATGGATGGATGGATGGATGGATGGATGGATGGATATATATATATGGATGAATTGATGATGGATCAATGAATAGATAAATGGATTGACGGATGGATGGACAGACGGACGGACGGATGGATGGATAAATTAATGGATGGATGGATGAATGAATTAATGGATGGATGGATAAATGGATGGATGGATGGATGGATATATATATATGGATAAATAGATGATGGATGAATGAATAGATAAACGAATTGACGGATGGATGGATGGACGGATGGATGGACGGATGGATGGATGAATTAATGAACGGATAGATAAATGAATAGATGAATGAATGGATTGATTGATGGATGGATAAATGAATAGATAAATGGATTGACGGAAGGATGGATGGATGGATGAATAGATGATGGATAAATGAATAGATAAATGGATGGATGGATGGATGGATGAATAGATGATGGATAAATGAATAGATAAATGGATTGACGGAAGGATGGATGGATGGATGGATGGATGGATGAATAGATGATGGATAAATTAATAGATAAATGGATGGATGGATGGATGGATGGATGGATGGATGGATGGATGGATGGATGAATAGATGATGGATAAATGGATGGATGGATGGATGGATGGATGGATGGATGGATGGATGGATGGATGGATGAATAGATGATGGATAAATGAATAGATAAATGGATTGACGGATGAATGGATGAATAGATGATGGATAAATGAATAGATAAATGGATTGACGGATGGATGGATGGATGGATGGATGGATGAATAGATGATGGATAAATGAATAGATGGATGGATGGATGGATGGATGGATGGATGGATGAATAGATGATGGATAAATGAATAGATAAATGGATTGACGGATGGATGGATGAATGGATGAATAGATGATGGATAAATGAATAGATGGATGGATGGATGGATGGATGAATAGATGATGGATAAATTAATAGATAAATGGATTGACGGATGGATGGATGGATGGATGGATGGATGGATGAATAGATGATAGATAAATGGATTGATGGATGGATGGATGAATTGATGTGTATATATTCTTTACAAATGTATAGTAACAAATAATTAATTTTAATAATATTATTAAACTTTATATAAATGATTTATAAATATAAAATCAAAAGTTATTTAATGTGATCAGACATTCTGAATGACCGTGACACGTTTTTAGATTAATATGCTTTAAAAAAAAAAAAAAGCCGGCATGAAACAGATAGCGGGTCGTGACATTGAGAAGAGGCCAAACTGCCGCCGTGCCCCTACAGGTGACGTGTTGTAGAGTCTTTAAAGAGTCCAGGTCCTAACGTCGCTCTTCATGTCCATTAAACACAGGAGATGGTCATCGGGGGTCTGCAGCCTGACACCACCTACTCCATCACTGTGGCAGCCTACACCACTAAAGGAGACGGAGCCCGCAGCAAGCCCAAGCTGGTGCTGACCAAAGGAGCAGGTCGGTAATAATAACGCTACCATTAGCCCAGCTCCACTGCACCGCGGCTACAGGAGCAAAACCAACCCTCAGGGACTTCAGTCCAATTAGGAAAGAAACAAACATGGCCTATATAGTGTGTCTGGAGTAGTTACAAACTGTAGGGGGATGGATGGATGGATGGATGGATGGATGGATGGATGGATGGATGGATGGATGGATGGATGGATGGATGGATGGATGGATGGATGGATGGATGGATGGATGGATGGATGGATGGATGGATCCCCTAAGGATGAGCTCAAGCCCGCTCTACATTTTTTCCTAATTTTAGAAGCCGTTTCGCTCGGATGTACATCATCACAATAAAGCGATCGCGCCGTCCGTTACACACCGAATTTACAGGAGTAATGAAGATGAGGCGGTATATGATATGAGTAATGAAGCCGAGGCGGTATATGATATGAGTAATGAAGCTGAGGCGGTATATGATATGAGTAATGAAGCTGAGGCGGTATATAATATGAGTAATGAGCTGAGGCGGTATATGATATGAGTAATGAAGCTGAGGCGGTATATGATATGAGTAATGAAGATGAGGCGGTATATGATATGAGTAATGAAGCTGAGGGTATATGATATGAGTAATGAAGCTGAGGCGGTATATGATATGAGTAATGAAGCTGAGGGTATATGATATGAGTAATGAAGCTGAGGCGGTATATGATATGAGTAATGAAGATGAGGCGGTATATAATATGAGTAATGAGCTGAGGCGGTATATGATATGAGTAATGAAGCTGAGGCGGTATATGATATGAGTAATGAAGCTGAGGCGGTATATGATATGAGTAATGAAGCTGAGGCGGTATATGATATGAGTAATGAAGCTGAGGCGGTATATGATATGAGTAATGAAGCTGAGGGTATATGATATGAGTAATGAAGCTGAGGCGGTATATGATATGAGTAATGAAGCTGAGGCGGTATATGATATGAGTAATGAAGCTGAGGCGGTATATGATATGAGTAATGAAGCTGAGGCGGTATATGATATGAGTAATGAAGCTGAGGCGGTATATGATATGAGTAATGAAGCCGAGGCGGTATATGATATGAGTAATGAAGCCGAGGCGGTATATGATATGAGTAATGAAGCTGAGGCGGTATATGATATGAGTAATGAAGATGAGGCGGTATATAATATGAGTAATGAGCTGAGGCGGTATATGATATGAGTAATGAAGCTGAGGCGGTATATGATATGAGTAATGAAGCTGAGGCGGTATATGATATGAGTAATGAAGCTGAGGCGGTATATGATATGAGTAATGAAGCTGAGGCGGTATATGATATGAGTAATGAAGCTGAGGGTATATGATATGAGTAATGAAGCTGAGGCGGTATATGATATGAGTAATGAAGCTGAGGCGGTATATGATATGAGTAATGAAGCTGAGGCGGTATATGATATGAGTAATGAAGCTGAGGCGGTATATGATATGAGTAATGAAGCTGAGGCGGTATATGATATGAGTAATGAAGCCGAGGCGGTATATGATATGAGTAATGAAGCCGAGGCGGTATATGATATGAGTAATGAAGCCGAGGCGGTATATGATATGAGTAATGAAGCCGAGGCGGTATATGATATGAGTAATGAAGCCGAGGCGGTATATGATATGAGTAATGAAGCCGAGGCGGTATATGATATGAGTAATGAAGCCGAGGCGGTATATGATATGAGTAATGAAGCCGAGGCGGTATATTATATGAGTAATGAAGCCGAGGCGGTATATGATATGAGTAATGAAGCCGAGGCGGTATATGATATGAGTAATGAAGCCGAGGCGGTATATGATATGAGTAATGAAGCCGAGGCGGTATATGATATGAGTAATGAAGCCGAGGCGGTATATGATATGAGTAATGAAGCCGAGGCGGTATATGATATGGGTAATGAAGCCGAGGCGGTATATGATATGAGTAATGAAGCCGAGGCGGTATATGATATGAGTAATGAAGCCGAGGCGGTATATGATATGAGTAATGAAGCTGAGGCGCTATATGATATGAGTAATGAAGCTGAGGCGGTATATGATATGAGTAATGAAGCTGAGGCGGTATATGATATGAGTAATGAAGATGAGGCGGTATATGATATGAGTAATGAAGCTGAGGCGGTATATGATATGAGTAATGAAGCTGAGGCGGTATATGATATGAGTAATGAAGCTGAGGCGGTATATGATATGAGTAATGAAGCTGAGGCGGTATATGATATGAGTAATGAAGCCGAGGCGGTATATGATATGAGTAATGAAGCCGAGGCGGTATATGATATGAGTAATGAAGCTGAGGCGGTATATGATATGAGTAATGAAGCTGAGGCGGTATATGATATGAGTAATGAAGCCGAGGCGGTATATGATATGAGTAATGAAGCTGAGGCGGTATATGATATGGGTAATGAAGCCGAGGCGGTATATGATATGAGTAATGAAGCCGAGGCGGTATATGATATGAGTAATGAAGCCGAGGCGGTATATGATATGAGTAATGAAGCTGAGGCGGTATATGATATGAGTAATGAAGCTGAGGCGGTATATGATATGGGTAATGAAGCTGAGGCGGTATATGATACGAGTAATGAAGCCGAGGCGGTATATGATATGAGTAATGAAGCCGAGGCGGTATATGATATGAGTGATGAAGCTGAGGCGGTATATGATACGAGTAATGAAGCCGAGGCGGTATATGATATGAGTAATGAAGCCGAGGCGGTATATGATATGAGTAATGAAGCCGAGGCGGTATATGATATGAGTAATGAAGCTGAGGCGGTATATGATATGAGTAATGAAGCTGAGGCGGTATATGATATGAGTAATGAAGCCGAGGCGGTATATGATATGAGTAATGAAGCCGAGGCGGTATATGATATGAGTAATGAAGCTGAGGCGGTATATGATATGGGTAATGAAGCCGAGGCGGTATATGATATGAGTAATGAAGCTGAGGCGCTATATGATATGAGTAATGAAGCTGAGGCGGTATATGATATGAGTAATGAAGCTGAGGCGGTATATGATATGAGTAATGAAGATGAGGCGGTATATGATATGAGTAATGAAGCTGAGGCGGTATATGATATGAGTAATGAAGCCGAGGCGGTATATGATATGAGTAATGAAGCTGAGGCGGTATATGATATGAGTAATGAAGCTGAGGCGGTATATGATATGAGTAATGAAGCTGAGGCGGTATATGATATGAGTAATGAAGCCGAGGCGGTAAATGATATGAGTAATGAAGCTGAGGCGGTATATGATATGAGTAATGAAGCTGAGGCGGTATATGATATGAGTAATGAAGCTGAGGCGGTATATGATATGAGTGATGAAGCTGAGGCGGTATATGATATGAGTGATGAAGCTGAGGCGGTATATGATATGAGTAATGAAGCCGAGGCGGTATATGATATGAGTGATGAAGCTGAGGCGGTATATGATATGAGTAATGAAGCTGAGGCGGTATATGATATGAGTGATGAAGCTGAGGCGGTATATGATATGAGTAATGAAGCTGAGGCGGTATATGATATGAGTAATGAAGCTGAGGCGGTATATGATATGAGTGATGAAGCTGAGGCGGTAAATGATATGAGTAATGAAGCTGAGGCGGTATATGATATGAGTAATGAAGCTGAGGCGGTATATGATATGAGTAATGAAGCTGAGGCGGTATATGATATGAGTGATGAAGATGAGGCGGTATATGATATGAGTAATGAAGATGAGGCGGTATATGATATGAGTGATGAAGCTGAGGCGGTATATGATATGAGTGATGAAGCTGAGGCGGTATATGATATGAGTAATGAAGCTGAGGCGGTATATGATATGAGTAATGAAGCTGAGGCGGTATATGATATGAGTAATGAAGCTGAGGCGGTATATGATATGAGTAATGAAGCCGAGGCGGTAAATGATATGAGTAATGAAGCTGAGGCGGTATATGATATGAGTAATGAAGCTGAGGCGGTATATGATATGAGTAATGAAGCCGAGGCGGTAAATGATATGAGTAATGAAGATGAGGCGGTATATGATATGAGTAATGAAGCCGAGGCGGTATATGATATGAGTAATGAAGATGAGGCGGTATATGATATGAGTAATGAAGATGAGGCGGTATATGATATGAGTAATGAAGCCGAGGCGGTATATGATATGAGTAATGAAGCTGAGGCGGTATATGATATGAATAATATTAATCTGACAGTATGTAGGGTGTCGTATCCTGGCTCTTTTTTCCTATAGTGGGCTCAAACCACAGCCGTTGACGGGACAGGTGAGCCGAGTGTGACAGCCACATATGCATGTCATTCTCAACGCCCATCTCTCTCCCTCAAAGGAAGGATGTCCCTGTGCCTCCCGCCTCCGAAAGTGTGGCGAAACGCTTACAGCAGACAAAAGAAAGAAAGAAATAAACAAGGGCAGACTCAGCCCTACTTAAAGAAGCGGCGTGGCGCGCTTTCATGTGCCAGAACAGAGGGGAAGCTTGACCAATGGGGCTCAGAGGAGCCACTCCGGGGCACTTTCATGCCTCATTTCTGCTACATAATGCTGTCAGACAATTTAAGCCCCGGCCTTATTGTACTGATAAGAGCCGACCCGCCCCTTTCAAACCCGGAACCTTCCGCAAGGCCGCCTGTCATCTGAGAGCCGCGTCCGTCCCCGAGCTGCCATTCTGCACGTCGGAGATACACTTCAGAACCGAGAAGCCCGTCAGTCAGGCTCTAAAGTCACGCCGAGCCATCATTCGTGAGGAATAATGTGCACTAGAGTGCGCGCTAGGATCTTCAGTGGTTCAAAAATAAACAAAACAATGCAGAAAAACATGGATGGATGGATGGATATATATATGGATGAATGGATGATTGGATAAATGAATAGATAAATGGATGGATGGATGGATGGATGGATGGATGGATGGATGGATGACCAATGGATGGATTAATGGATGAATGGATGGGATGGATGGGTGGATTAATGGATGGATTGATGGATGGATGGATTAATGGATGGATGGATGGATTAATGGATGGATAAAGTGGTGGATAAATGGATGGATGGGTGGATGGATGGATGGATGGATGGATGAATTAATGGATGGATGGATGGGTGGATTAATGGATGGATTGATGGATGGATGGATTAATGGATGGATGGATGGATTAATGGATGGATAAAGTGATGGATAAATGGATGGATGGGTGGATGGATGGATTGATGGGTGGATGGATGGATGGATGGATTAATGGATGGATGGATGGATGGATGGATTAATGGATGGATGGATGGATGGATGGATGGATCGATTGATTAATGGATGGATCGATTAATGGATGGATCGATTAATGGATGGATGGATCGATGGATGGATCGATGGATGGATGGATGGATGGATGGATGGGATGGATGGATTAATGGATGGGATGGATGGGATGGATGGGATGGATGGATGAATGGGATGGGATGGGATGGATGGATTAATGGAATGGATGGATGGATGGGATGGATGGATGGATGGGATGGATGGATGGATTAATGGAACGGATGGATGGATGGGATGGATGGATTAATGGAATGGATGGATGGATGGGATGGATGGATGGATGGGATGGATGGATGGATTAATGGAACGGATGGATGGATGGGATGGATGGATTAATGGATGGATGTATGGATTAATGGATGGGATGGATGGATGGAATGGATGGATGTGACATTCTTCTTTCTGCCAAACACATTCAGATTGATATTAAAAATCGTCCTGGCTCTTCCCAGCTTTATAATGCGAGTGAATGGCGACGAGATTTTAAAGGGCAAAAAAGTGCATCCCTCCATCATCAAAGTACTCCGCTCAGCTAATCCAGAATAAAGGCCTTCTGAAGCATGCAACGTGTCTAGATCTATGCAGCGTTCATTTTGCAGAAAAATATTGTTTCATAATATACATTGTCTTTCAATAATTCAAGCACTTTTCAAACCCCTCTTCATAAATATGGCTTTTCAAGACTTACATCTTACTTCCAGCACCTCGTACAAATCCATAATAATGGCATAAAAGAATTTTTCTCACCCCATTGGCAGATCATTTCGCCTGTTTTAAGCAAAAACTCTCTTCATTTAGATATTTTTCAGCAGAAAACAAGCTGTTGTTTTACTGATCCAGTAAATGCATCCTGATTTAAGAATATTTAGATATTTGGACTGGAAACAAGACAAAATGACTGAGTAAGAAGAGCATTTTTTGCAGTGTATGATGGGATGATCTTCAGTTTTAGGTGAGCTGACCCTTTAAAGCATACGTCAGCCATATTGACAAGCATTATTAGCGTTGCATTCAAAGATCCGCGTTATCGGTTAACCGCGCCTTGATCTCAAAGCAGATGTCCTTGTATCGATCTAATGGATGCTGTCTGTTGTCCAGAAGGAACGACAAGGGAATGATTGATTCTGCTCTCGTTTCAGAGCCGACAGACTGATTGATGTGCGTTCTGTCAAACCCTCCGCCGCTAATGCGCCTCATCATTCGCCATGTGCCTTCAACGCAAACTGTTTAAGTTTAGACGTCCGTAGGCCAGATTCCGATCAAGTGCTTGCCTTCCTTTTTTTAATTTCCTCCTGTCTTCTTTCATCCTTGTGGGAGACGAGCAGATTGCATGCTAATGCGGAGGCTGGAGGTGTTCTTCACGAGGACTCGCAGTCCTGCCGCCGCTGTGGTTATTCTCTTCATTAATTGGGGCACTTTAGGCCACTTTCTCCAGTCCTGATTGTGGACAGTGAAGCTCTTTGTTGATCTATGGAGCTTCTTGTCTAATAGCGTCTGATGCCAGGATACCGTGGCATGGAGTTGAGCTTTCCATAGATGGCATTTTTTCAGAGGTGGACAGTAACAAAGTACATTTACTTAAGTACACTTTTTGAGTATCTGTGCTTTACTGGAGTATTATATTTTCTGTAAACTTATGACTTTAACTTCACGACATCTGAAAGACAAATATCGTACTTTTTACTCCACTTCATTTCTATCAAGGTCCTCGAAGTGGAAAGTCGTTTCTGTCGCAGCTTTGAAAGTCAGTGATGATTTTTTTCTTCTTTAAAAGGTGTTTGGGTTTTTGCAGAAAGCCTTTCAGGAATCACTCTTGTAGAGTCTCGTGAAGTTCAATGATTTCACAGCATTTATTAAACACTGATTTATAGTTTAGAGCAAAATGGAAGAAGACGGAGGTCAAAAAAACGAATTTTGTGGAGTATTCACATAAAGAAAGTTGATTCTGTCTTCAGTGAAGGTGAACAGTGTGAGAATATCAGATGTGTATCAGTGTATTGGATCCGTGCATTCGGCCTTAAAGTGACAGCAGCTTTATAAAGAGCTTTGTAACTTATATTCAAGTATTTAAATGAGTTTAAGTTAGTCGTATGCTAGTATGTCAGATGGAGCGTCACTGACTGGCTTAAACCATGATGGCATAATGTGCGTTTATACGACAATAATAAAATAATGCGCTGACATAAAACAGGAAATTACTTTTAATACTTAAGTACTTCTGAAAACAAATTTACTCTAGTAAAAATCTGTTTTACAACTTTCACTTGTAACGGAGTAATATTTGACCAGTAGTACTTTTACTCAAGTAATGAAGTTGTGTACTTTGTCCACCTCTGCATTTTTATTATTATTATGGGATTAATCGTTCATAAATTGCTGTTGTTTATTTTTGATGAAGCTTGTACACTGCAAAAAATGCTCTTCTTACTCAGTCATTTTGTCTCGTTTCCAGTCTAAATATCTAAATATTCTTAAATCAAGATGCATTTACTAGATCAGTAAAACGACATGAGATATTGTTTCTTGTTTTCTGGGGAAAAATATCAAAATTAAGTCAAATGTAATGATCATTAAGTCAAAATAAGATTATTTTTCTCACCCCATTGGCAGATCATTTTGCCTGTTTTAAGCAAAAACTCTCTTCATTTAGATTTGATTTTCAACAAAACAAGAAAAAATATCTCATGTCGTTTTACTGATCTAGTAAATGCATCTTGATTTAAGAATTGTTAGATATTTAGACTGGAAACAAGACAAAATGACTGAGTAAGAAGAGCATTTTTTGCAGTTTAGCTCTAAAATTAGACTGGATCAGCTGTGTGTGAATGTGCTAGGTTGTCTGGCGACTGTAAACCGTTATTAATGTTCTAATAATCTGATGAACTACGTCTTAGAGATACCGTAGGGGATATAAACGAGAGAATTGTTTATCACAATTAATTGCTTTAGCTTTTCAACAATGCACAAGAAATAATGAATCAAAGACTTTGAATTGTGTTGACCTTTTGTCGTCCTGTGCTGAGGACATTAGGTCGGACGGTTATATTCAGACATATTTGGCCGGTTTGTCTTTTGTATATTTGATATCAGTCCGGCCCAGAATGCAGCGCTGCAGTTTTCTCTGGGCTAAGTCAGCTGGCAGTCGTGCTTTATACGCCTAATATAACTCACTGTAAGTCCTGTCGGCAGGTTAATTGCATGTTAGCTGAAGGTTATTTTATTTTGTTCTTTTTCGCAGTAGCTTTGACGCTTCTCCTCTGCTGAAGATGAGAAGGACGGAGAGGGAAGTAGGGAAGGGGAGGGCGTGAGTGTGAAACGCAATCCTATCTTAATCAGTGGCTGTGGGTCAACACTGGCTGTTAATGCAAGGCCTAATGGGAAACGTGCCTGTGGTCCTGTGGAGAGGATTGTGTGTCGTCCAGTGGAGTGGACTGGAGTGATTTTGGCGAGGGGAAGCGGGCTACAATCACGCCGTCTCTGACCCTCGTTGTCCCCTCGCTGCGGCAGATTGCGTTTTTTTTTTTTCGTCACCTTCATCAACTCTCCTTTTTTTCCTGGAGTCATTCGCCTTCCTATCTGTCCTCATGTCTAGTATCATACGGATGTTGAACGACCATCTCTCATCCAGAGATCCAGTCACTTCTGTAAGGTTAAAATTACTCTGCAAAAAATGCTCTTCTTACTCAGTCATTTTGTCTTGTTTCTAGTCTAAATATCTAAATATTCTTAAATCGAGATGCATTTACTAGATCAGTAAAACGACATGAGATATTTTTTCTTGTTTTGTTGAAAATCAAATCTAAATGAAGAGAGTTTTTGCTTAAAACAGGCAAAATGATCTGCCAATGGGGTGAGAAAAATAATCTTATTTCTGATTGAAATCTTGTTTCTTGTTTCCGAACAGAAATAAGATAATTTTTCTCAACAAAAAATAAAAAAAATTAAGCAAAAACTCACTCAATTTTGATATTGTCATTTTACTTATCTAGTATATTTAGATATTTGAACTGGAAATGAGAAAAAAGTACTAAATAAGAAGAGCTTTTTTTGTAGTGTTTAAAGTCGTCTCGGGTGCCTTTTCTTTAGGATCACTGCAAAAAATGCTCTTCTTACTCAGTATTTGTGTCTTGTTTCTAGTATAAATATCTAAAAATTCTTAAAACTAGAAGTATTTACTAGACAAGCAAAATTAATTGTCTTGTTTTGGGGAAAATAACTCAAAATGAAGAGAGTTTTAGCTAAAAATAAGATAAATAATCTGCCAATGGGGTGAGAAAAATAATCTTAATTCAAACAGAAAACAAGATTATATTTCTCACCCCATTGGCAGACTATTTTGCTCATTTTAAGCAAAAACTCTCTTCATTTTGAGTTATTTTTTCCCAACATGAGACAATAATTTGTACTTGTCTAGTAAATGTTTCTTAATGTAGGAATTTTTAGATATTTAGACTAGAAACAAGACAAAAATACTAAGTAAGGAAAGCATTTTTTGCAGTGAGGGGAGTAACAGAATGAACAGACATTAGGTTTTGATACAGCAAACTTAAGTGAGATACGGTTCATTAATGTCCCTCTCTTTCTTTCTCTCCCTCTCTTACAGTACCGGGGCCTCCCTTTCTCTCCGTAAACCAAAACTCGGAGACAACCGCACTGGTACGCTGGCAGCCCCCAGAATTCATGGCTCCGGGTCTCGAGGTGCAAGGCTATCGGCTGCAGTTCGGCCGAAAAGACGTGAGTCCCCTGGCCACGCTGGAGTTCGGCCCAAAGGAGTTCGAATACTCAGTTAGTAATATCCACCGAGGGGCCACGTATGTGTTCAAAATGTCCGCCAAATCCAGATCGGGATTTGGCGAAGAGGCTGCAAGAGAGCTGAGAGTCCCGGAGGAGGTTCCCCGAGGGTATCCTCAAATAACCGAAGGCTCCAACATCACCTGCTGCTCGCTCCAGTTTTCCTGGCTTCCTCCGGTTCTAGCGGAGCGAAATGGAGCTATAACAGAATACACATTGGCCTACCAGGAGGAAGGAACGGCTGGCGAACCCAAAGAACTGCGTCTCCCGGCGGGCGAGAATAGCTACACCCTAAACAGCCTGAGACCCAACGCAGTTTATGATGTGAAAATTCGAGCCCACACCAGTGTAGGTCCAGGGCCCTACAGCCCACCGATCCAGTATCGAACAGTGGCCTATGAAGCAGGTAGGGGTTGCTCATTTCCCCGCCTCAAGGGACAAACCTCTACAATTCAAGCACCTACACCCGATTATAATAAAGTTCTCTGGGAGCCACATACCTCACTAACACCCTCCCCCACAACAAGGTAAAATAAGCAAGCTAAAGTCAGTCAGTTTTGAAAAGGGGAGGAGCGTCGATTTTTGCGAGGTAAGTGCCGATTGGTCAGACACTGCCCTGCACATTCACTCATCTAATCACGAAACGTCCCTAGTATCAAAGGTAGGCTCGCACCAAGGAGATCCCAAATTCTGAGGCACATTTGGTTACTTTGTTTGGGTTTTTCTTATTTTCGATTTGTTTTGGGTTTGAGAGTTTCTCGTTTGTGTACTCACCTTTCCCCCTCCCCTTGCTCCCACACTGGGATGGTTTTAAGCATGGCGTCCCATGATGCACTGTTAACAAGTGTGGGCATGACAATTGTGTTTTGGGGTTTGTCCTCGTTTCTGTCGGGCTTTCTGCCACGGCAGTGCCTATCCAAATTTGAGAATGCGCAGCAGTGGGTTACTCAAACATAATGTGGGTTCAGCTATTCTGGAAGCATTCTGGAGGGATTATGGGAAGTTCTTGCCAAATGTTGTTGGGGCGGCACTGCCGGGCCAGGGCAGGCAGAGTACTGTGCGGTTCTGTGTTCACCAGTCCAGTCTAGCGTGCTGTTTGTCCCAAATGAGCGCCTCCCTCCCCTTCACAGCTTACGCCACACTTTTGCTCACTCCGAGGAATCAAAGCCCCTTTCCCTTAGGGGGGAAAAAAGCAAAAATGGTCGCAGGCGCCGAATATTCTGTCAGCCTTCTTTTCCCCTTCAGTCCTCTTGTACTTTTTCCATTTCTATAGTGTTTTTCTCAATTTGTTTCCTCCATTCACTTCTGGACAGATGTTCCTAAGAACTTCACCGTGAAACTGGTCACCAAGACCTCGGTGCTGCTCACCTGGAAGTTTTCCGATAGCCGTTTCCCGTACCGCTGCATGGTAAGCGATTCCTAGTTTTGGCCATCCTGCGCTGCAAAAAAAGGCTCTTCTTACTCAGTCATTTCGTCTCGTTTTTAGTCTAAATATCGAACAATTCTTTAAATCAAGATGCATTTACTAGATCAGTAAAACGACATGAGATATTTTTTCTCGTTTTGTTGAAAATCAAATCTAAATGAAGAGAGTTTTTGCTTAAAACAGGCAAAATGATCTGCCAATGGGGTGAGAAAAATAATCTTATTTCTGATTGAAATCTTGTTTTTCCGTCTCAAACAGAAATAAGATTATTTTTCTCACCCCATTGGCGGATCATTTAGCCTCTTTTAAGTGAAAACTCATTTTGATATTTTTTCCCGAAAAACAAAGAAAAATATCTCATGTCGTTTCACTTATCTAGTAAATGCATCTTGATTTAAGAATATTTCGATATTTGGACTGGAAACAAGACAAACATACTAAATAAGAAGTGTTGTTTGCAGTGTACCAGACTTAATTTACGTGTTTTTGGGTGTCATTGTGAACCGTTTATCCGTCCGCATTCTTCCTCAGATCGAGTACAACCGCCAGAAGGTTGACATTGATGCTAGGTTGACCAAAGCTCTCATCACCAACTTGCGACCCAACCTCACCTATGAGTTTAGAATCACCTGCCAGGAGAGCAGCGACGGTGGACCCAAACACAAGCTCATCGCCCGAACATCGCCACCTATTCTGGTCCGAAAGCCTGAGTTGGACCCGAAAAGCGAGCAGGATAGTATGCCGACCATTATCCTTCCACCGCTGGAAGCCAAAGACTTGATCAAGTGAGGAAACCGTACACCGGCCTACACTAGAAGTGCAATCTAATGGAGTCCTTTCAAAGTGTTGATGATGGAGACGTTGTAAAGGGATAGTTAACCCAAAAATGAGTGTGTAATGTTTATCTGCTGACCCTAAGAGCGTCCGAGATGTGTGTGTGTGTTTGTTTCTTTAGGAGAACACAAATGAAGATTTTTAACTCAGCCGTTGCTCGTATAATGCGTGTCAATGGGGTGTATTTCTATAGCCCCTTTCACACTGCACGTCGGACCCGCAATATTCCCGGAGCATTGCCGGGTCGCCTTCTGTGTGAAAGCAACCACGTCCCGGCATTGATTACCGAATTGAACCCGGGTCGGGGACCGAGTAACATTGCGGTATTCGACCCGGGACGAGCGCTGTGTGAACAAAAGCCAAAACTAATGCCGCAACGTGTACGTAGTTATCGTGCGACTCCTAGAGCTTGTTTCTTCAATAATACAACCCTGCAGTGCCAGAAGAGCTCGTCTGTGTTTTAAACGCAGAGAGTGTTCGTCTACAAAAGAAACTAAAATTAAACAAGCAGAAACGTGCGCAAACTGGACACAAGTCGAGACCACGGAGCTCCTTACTATCCGCGCTGAAGCGGAGATCGCTCGCCGTTATACGGCACATCAGGATGTCACGTGTCAACTCGACCCGGGACCGTTACGGGTTGTGTGTGAAAGCGCACATATTACGGTATTTCGCTGGCAGTGAGAATGGACCAAATCTAGCGGCCCGGGAACAAATGCCGGGTCGCATTATCCGTGTATTTGCCGGAATCGCAGTGTGAAAGAGGCTTATGAGAGTAAAAAACACACAGACATACGAATCCATATTAAACCCTGCTGCTCGTGATGACACACTGATGTCTTAAGACACGAAACGATCAGTGCTTGTGTTATTTAAAAAAACAACAGTATTTGTGTTATTTTTTACCTCATATCAGACGAATCTCATCTAGTGTTCCCAGTGGTGGGCTGGCCCCTTCAGGGCCTTCTCTGCTGGCCCTGTCAAAATCATATATATATATTATGATTATATTTCCTGAAAGAATGTATTTATTTTTTGTGAGGCTGAGCTGTATTTTCCATATGTCATCATCTAAATGCATCACAGCTCCGAGGACCAGCGCTAGTAGAATAGCTAGCCTTCCATTGAAGCTGCTGTTTTCCATTGGACCATAGTTTTGACTGACGTGGGTCATCAGCCAATCAAATTTTGATGTGTAGTGATAGAACGACCCAGAGGCCCAGCGATGTGTCGGCGCGCTACCCCCCGCTGAAGTCATCAGCCGCTTGAACTTTTCGCGGATTGTGAGCCTTCTGTGTGAAATGAGCAATGGCCCGGATGACAGGCTGCGTGCGAATGAGCGATCCTGATGTCAAGCTGTGTTTTTTTCTGTTTCTTTTGATGTTCTAGTTGGTCCGTGTTCTTGTTTTTTTAGGAGTATTTGTGCCAGTGAGCTGATTTTGATTAATTTCACCATTTGCCTAAACGGTGACACGTGAGTGCAGTATCATCAATAAATAGTCAAATTGCCTTTTTGTCTCGCGTATACTTTTTGCTTGGCCCCTTCCCAACGAACACGTTGAAAGCGAGGTTCGTAACAGTTTTGCTTACAGTGTATTGTATTTGTAGAGTGTGTGTGTGGTGATGGGGGTTGTTATGGCGACGGCGTGGGGTATGTTGTTCGTTAGTGAAGGCCCTGACTGAAACCCCACGGTACGCTACTGAGTATTTCCAGCGCCATTACTTCCGTCAAAAAAGGTCAAAATAACGGCATGATCATAGATATATTTACATAGATGCCTCATTCGACCGATCCGCACATGCACTAATAAGGCATCTATGTATATATATATATATGATCATGCCGTTATTTTGACCTTCTTCAGCTGAAGTAATGGCACTGGGAACACTAGATGAGATTCGTCTGATATGAGGTAAAAATAACACAAATACTGTTGTGTTTCTGTCAGAAAGCGATGGTTTCGTGTCTTAAGACATCAGTGTGTCTCCACGAGCCTCAGGGTTTAATATGGACTCGTATGTGTGTGTGTTTTTTACTCTCATAGAAATACACCCCATTGACACGCATTATACGAGCAACGGCTGCGTTAAACATCTTCATTTGTGTTCTCCTGAAGAAACAAACACACACACACATCTCGGACACTCTTAGGGTCAGCAGATAAACATCACACACTCATTTTTGGGTGAACTATCCCTTTCAGACCGTTTGTGCTATTGTTCTCTATAGTGCCCCTTGTGGCCACACTGAGAATGCAGTATATGTACCTGTGTTTGAAGCATATTTTTCAGGTTTTGTTTAGGATATTCTCCTTTTTAAGCTCTGAAATGATACAGATAAGTTGCTTTGTTGTTGTAATGAGGGGAATAATTAGTTGTATGCACCATCTTGAACTCCTACAGGGCGATCTATGTTGTGGTGGTTCCTCTGAAGAAGGGAAGAGGACCGATCAGACACATCAAGAACCCAGATGAGCTGGACCTAGAAGAGGTAAATATACCCCTTTTTTCAAGTCTTTGTCCTTGTGTCACAGACACAGTGGAGCCAGAGCCATTGAAAGTGTTCTCGCAGGAGCATTGTGGGAACGTTCCCGAGGGGTTTTTCAGGGAAAAGGGACAATTACACAGCTCTCATCCTTACCCGCTGGCAAACTGCCACGCTTAGCCACTTGACCTTGAGCTACACTGCAAAAAATGCTTTTCTTATTTAGTATTTTTGTCTTGTTTCCAATCCAGATATTTAAAAATTCTTACATTAAGAAGCATTTACTAGACAAGCAAAAGTTATTGTCTGGTTTTGGGGGTAAATGACTAAAAATTGAGCGAGTTTTTTCTTAAAATAATCTTGTTTTCTGTTTGAATTAAGATTATTTTTCTCACCCCATTGGCAGATTATTTATCTTATTTTAAGCAAAAACTCTCTTCATTTTGAGTTATTTTCCCCAAAACCAGACAATTACTTTTGCTTGTCTAGTAAATGCTTCTTAATGTAAGAATTATTAAATATTTGGACTGGAAACGAGACAAAAATACTAAATAAGAAGAGCATTTTTTGCAGTGTGTGTCTCTTTATACGTGATTGTATTCATTGTGACTTCAAATGGACTAGTTTTCTGTTTGTTTCTTATGGTAGATAGCCCGATTTGTTTGCATAATTAGCACTGCTTGACGTTGATTTGGTACATATTTTAGATGCTTCTCCTCAAGACGTCTTTTCTCCCACAGCTTTTGGGCGATAAAAGACTCGGTCAACGTCACGCTCGAACCACGCGTCAGTTAAAGCAGGCGGATGGGAAGCGGCCCTACATCGCTGCCAGCTTTAAGCCTTCATCCATGCCTCCATCTTTCACTTTGGGCAACCAGATAGTCTACAGTGGCTTTGAAAACAAAGCTCTGGACCCTGGGCAGGAATATGTGTTCTTCATCCTAGCTGAGCTTAACACTACTGGAGGGGTGAGTGAAGTATAAAAGTACAAAATCCTCTTCTTACTTAGTGTTTGTGTCTGGTTTTTAGTTAAAATATCTAACAAATCTTACATTAAGAAACATTTACTAGTCAAGTACAAATTATTGTCTTGTTTTGGGGAAAATAACTCAAAATGAAGAGAGTTTTTGCTTAAAATAAGATAAATAATCTGCCAATGGGGTGAGAAAAATAATCTCAATTCAAACAGAAAACAAGATTATTTTTCTCACCCCATTGGCAGATTATTTATCGTATTTTAAGCAAAAGCTCTCTTCATTTTGAGTCATTTTCCCCCCAAAAAAGACAATTACTTTTGCTTGTCTAGTAAATACTTCTTGTTTTAAGAATTTTTAGATGTTTGGACTAGAAACAAGACACAAATACTGAGGAAGAAGAGCATTTTTTGCCGTGTACCATAAAGTAGGGTGACCAAACGTCCTGTTTTCCCAGGACATAGACATTTTGGTTATATATATTTTTTTGTAATATACAGTACTGTGCAAAAGTCTTAGGCGCGTTAGTATTTTCACCCCCAAAAAATGTTTTTAAGCCAGTTATTTATATAGTTTGCAATAGTGTGTCAGTTAGTTTCCAAACATTCACTGCAAAAAATGCTCTTCTTACTCAGTCATTTTGTCTCGTTTCTAGTCCAAATATCTAAATATTCTTAAATCAAGATGCATTTACTAGATCAGTAAAACAACATAAGATATTTTGTCTTGTTTTGTTGAAAATCAAATCTAAATGAAGAGAGTTTTTGCTTAAAACAGGCAAAATGATCCGCCAATGGGGTGAGAAAAATAATCTTATTTCTGATTGGGACGGATTATTACCAAGATTATTTGGTAACACTTTATTTTAAGGTTCAGTTATTAACTATTAACTCAGCGTGCATATTACTATGATATTGTCTGTTTATTAGCACTTATAAAGCTCATATTAATGCCTCATTCTGCATGAGCTTATTCTACATCCCTTAATCCGACCCAATACCTAAACTTAAATACGCCAAAAACTACCTTACTAACTATTAATAAGCAGTAAATTAGGAGTTTATGAGGCAAAAGGCGGAGTTAATAGTGAATGTGTGTTCCCCATACTAAAGTGATACCGATCTATTTAAATTACATTTAAAAAATAAATAAATTAAACTGAGAACGACACCATTGATGTGATTCACATTCTTTTTGGGAAAAGAAAGCGTCGCTACAACTTCTGAAAGCGGCGAGCAGTTTTTTAGCAATAATTAATGTCACAAATCTGACAATACAGGGAGTGCAGAATTATTATGCAAATGAGTATTTTGACCACATCATCCTCGTTATGCATGTTGTCTTACTCCAAGCTGTATAGGCTGGAAAGCCTACTACCAATTAAGCATTTTAGGTGATGTGCATCTCTGTAATGAGAAGGGGTGTGGTCTAATGACATCAACACCCTATATCAGGTGTGCATAATTATTAGGCAACTTCCTTTCCTTTGGCAAAATGGGTCAAAAGAAGGACTTGACAGGCTCAGAAAAGTCAAAAATAGTGAGATATATTGCAGAGGGATGCAGCAGTCTTAAAATAGCCAAGCTTCTGAAGCGTGATCATCGAACAATCAAGCGTTTCATTCAAAATAGTCAACAGGGTCGCAAGAAGCGTGTGGAAAAACCAAGGCACACAATAACTGCCCGTGAACTGAGAAAAGTCAAGCGTGCAGCTGCCAAGATGCCACTTGCCACCAGTTTGGCCATATTTCAGAGCTGCAACATCACTGGAGTGCCCAAAAGCACAAGGTGTGCAATACTCAGAGACATGGCCAAGATGGTAAATCAACATGAGATATTTTTTCTTGTTTTGTTGAAAATCAAATCTAAATGAAGAGTTTTCGCTTAAAACAGGCAAAATGATCTGCCAATGGGGTGAGAAAAATAATCTTATTTCTGTTTGAAATCTTGTTTCCGTCCGAAACAGAAGAGAGTCATTTTGATATTTTTCCCCAGAAAACAAGAAAAAATATCTCATGTGGTTTTACTGATCTAGTAAATGCATCTTGATTTAAGAATTGTGAGATATTTAGACTAGAAACAAGACAAAATGACTGAGTAAGAAGAGCGTTTTTTCCAGTGTATCATTTGAGCATCTCATTGAGTGTTCGGTAAGTTAAATATGGTCACCCTACCATAAAGTGACGAATGCCGATGGTTGTAACCTGATTTTGTGCCTGTGCAGAAGTCGTTTGCATCGAGCCCTTACACGGACCCCATAATGGCTCCTGATGTGGCTCCTCAGCCCATTGAGAATGGAGGAGATGGACTCATCTGGGTCGTGGGACCCGTTCTCGCTGTGGTCTTCATTATCTGTATTGTGATTGCGATTCTTCTCTACAAGAAGTGAGTGGACTTTTGACATTCAAATGATTCATTAATGAATTAAATTTTGTTTGTCCATTTACAGAACCAGCAAAAAGGACATTTCTAACCTGATTTGTTCTTTCTGCACTGCAAAAAAATGCTGTTCTTACTCAGTATTTTTGTCTTGTTTCCAGTGGTGGAATGTAACGAAGTACAAATACGTTACTTTACGTTACTTTACTTAAGTACATTTTTCATGTATCGTTACTTAAGTAGAATCAATAGTGCATACTTTTTACTTTTACTTCGTTACATTTTGCAGCAAATATTTTACTTTCTACTCCACTACATTTCTACAGCGTTTCGTTACATTTTCGGATCAGTTTCAGGGCTGGAGATTAAGGTTTGTTGGGATAATTAATGGATAATAATCGGCTAATGTATGAACTGACGGTTGCGCTGTTGACAATCGCGCAGCCTCTCGAGGAGAAATGGAAACACACCAGCGCCGCTCGTACAGAGAAACTCTTGCTGCGTCCCAATTCGCCTACTTATACTACGTCCTAAAAGTATGTACTCTTTTTGTGAAGAAAAAGTATATACTTTTTAGTGTGTAGCAGAAAAGTATACAAGCTTCGGGACATACTACTTCGCCATCTTTAACGGACTCTGTCGCTTAGTTACGTGCATCCCGTCACCGTTTATCTGCCATGTCAATCATCGTCAGATTCGTCACAGTTCAAATCCTTCACATTCAGTTTAATCTCCTGCCGTATCGGAGAGAAATGTAGCCGCTCGTTGATCTGCCATTTGTGGGTCTTTAATGCAGAGACTCTCCTCATGTGTTTGCAGTTTAAATATAATGATGCATTTAAAAGTTAATGGCCAAACATGTCATTACAAAAGTTCACAATGCTGCTGCATGTGAAATATAATATGGACAACACTGAATAAATATATTTTTGTCAGGTTAAATATTGATAGGGTCACTCAAACCCCTTTATCTAAACTTTTCTACTTAACCGTCGAACTCGCACATCCGTCATGTTTGTAGTTTTTTAACGCTTTTTATCCGCGTTTGTAGTTCTAATCGAATCCTCGTCCAACTCGCAATGGGTTGTGGGCAATATCAGCCGTTAGAGTGCCCATCGATCCATACTGTGAATTCGGACCGGAAATAGTAAACCATCCGGGAATCTTTGGAATACTCTTTTCAACATACTACGATTTGGGACATACTAATTCTATTTTCGAATACTATTTAGGATGGATAGTATGCGAATTGGGACGCAGGGTCAGTCACATACTGCAGTAAATATTCAAAATGTGAAGGTTTTTATATTTTAAAACGTATAATACAGTTAAAAAACATCACATGACACGACCAAGAGTGTGTTTTCCTGAATACCATCACGACCGAAAATGTGACACTGATTTCATGACAGCTCCATAAACAATTAATTAAAATGAGTCACTTACATTTCAGATGCAATATAAACTGCTTTTGTTCTGTTTCAGCAGCAAAAATATTTCCAAGATCAGATCATATTTCCACATCAGAACCACAACGCATCTCACAGCAATAGTGTGTTACTGAATGATTCAGCGTTTGAAAGAATCGGTTGAATCAAAGATTCAGTGACCTGTTCGTAAACGACTGCCTCATTCATGAACGAATCAGCCAATTGAACGAACCGACTCAATGACTCACTCATTAATACCTGCCGCCACCTACTGGTGGTTTAGTTTCATGTTTAAACATTCTTTCCAACCTTTCTTATTGTATTAAAAATATATAGTTGTCTCATAACATTATTTAAGGCAGTTGTAATTTGTCAGTGTAAATTATTTAATTTAACAACCCTATAGTGATATTCTAATTTAATTTATTGATCAAATTGAAGAATATACAGTAAAGCTGACGCATATCCTATATTTAAGATGAATCCTCATAAATATGAAGATTTAAATACATCAAAGCTGATAAAAAACATTACTTCTGAACATTTATATAACTCTGCAGATCGTCCTGATATTGTGAGTCAGAATGTAAACTGGGCAACAGATGATAAGTAAGGGCTAATGTCCACCCAGCCGGTTGTTATCTCAGAATAAACCCCTCCAGAGTGATCAGGACCCCGAGGCGAAGCGGAGCGTCACTCTGAAGGGGTTTACTCTGCGATAACAACCGGCTGGGTGGACATTATCCCGCTTATTACACGGCTACTCGTCTCAAATAAATTAGACACTAAATATTGTCTTGAGATTAAATATTTTATTAGCTCTTACGCAAAGCTTCCGCGAAGAAAAACAGTTCCAACCTGCTTTAAGCCTTTATCTATCGCTGCTAAATGTTGAGAATGAATGCTGAAAGGGTTAGTTCAGCCAAAAATGAAACCAAGCCTATGATTTACTCACCCTCAGGTCATTATAGGTGTTTATGACATTCTTCTGTCAGACAAATACAATCAGAGTTATATTTAAAAAGTCCAGGCTAACGTTAATCCCAGCAGTAGTTGGAGCTGTTTCTGAAGTCCATAAAAAATGCAGCTGTCCGTCAAATAACGTGCTCCACACGACTCCGATGGGTTAATAGAGCCTTCTGATTCCAATCGATGCGTTTGTGTGAGAAGAATATCCATATTTAAAACATTATAAAGGAAACCTGCCTTGAAGTCTTCCATTGTAACCCACGGCTGTTTAAGACACAAGATGGCGCCAGCGTTAAGCACAGAAGTAGAACCGGTCAAGATAACTCGTAGTACCCGGATGAGCGGGTGTTATCTGGAAATAACATACCGCTGGAATGAGCGATTGACCAATCAGGATCAAGTATTTCACAGAGCCGTGTAATAAGCACAATTAGCCGACAATAACCCAAAACTAACTTAATTAAAACGACACAGCCCATACTGTTTTCTTCTTTTTAATTATTAGAATATAGACATTAAGAGAATAAACTGTTATACAAGTACTTTTAATACTAAAAGCACATTTAAAATAAAGTACTTTTTTACTTTTACTTAAGTAGGATTGTCGTTGTAGTACTTCTACTTTTAGTTAAAGGGGCGGTGAAATGCTGTTTCATGCATACTGAGCTTTTTACACTGTTAAAGACTTGGATTCCCATCCTAAACATAGACAAAGTTTCAAAAACTAATGTTGGACGTTTGATGGAGTATTTCTGTGTCAAAAATACTCCTTCCGGTTTCTCACAAGTTTCGGAGAGTTTTTTTCGAGTATGGGTCTACTTGGCGTTAATAGAGCGGAAGGTCCTTGTATGGGCCGTACGGGCTCTTCTCCCGGCAGGGTGCGCGCGCGCGTGACTAGAGCGAGAGGAAATGCACGCCCGTAAACACTCGCTCAGCTGCAGATCCAGTCGTCCGTGAACACTTATGACGCCGCGCTCCACTTTATTCCTATGGGTGACGTTGAGCGACTTCAACGCTTCAGCACAGCATTCTGGGAAGGCAGCGCTGCATTTGAACCGATTTGAACGCAGAAATGACGGGAAGCTTCACAACATCGCTTCAGTCACGTCTCAAAGTGGATTTACACGCCACTGCTGTCAGGACTTCACCAAATCATACCAAAGAAGTGTGTTTTTGACGGAGCGGTCCCAGCGATAAAGGTTCGGTCCTGCTTTGGAAGCAGCCGGTGAGTTAAACTGCTTCAAATGTCTGTGCTGTCGGCTATCGCCGCGTGAGTAAACATCAGTAAACGACACGATCGCGTGCTTCGTCATTCAAATGCGCTAACGGTTACTCCGTTGCTGTTCTCTGTATAACGTTACACTAGTCTGACGTGCAAAACCGTTTTGCCTGCTACTGCTAAGGTTTAGTCGCATACAATAGTCCATAAACCGAATCATGTCCTCATAAACTGCGAGTAAAGACACACAAATGTGGAGAGGCCACTAAATACAGTCCATACCACAGAGACGGACGTCCTGCTGCTGCTGTTTCTCCTGTTCAATTTATTTCAGCCTCAGATTTGATTGTGGATCATTATCTGTATTAGCTGAGATAGCGACGGGTTTCTCCACGCTTGAGGACGTCAACGCTTTGCGCGCTCGTCATTCTTTAGCTCCGCCCACTCGATACGCCTCCAGGCGCTCGGTTTTTTCCGGAAAGACTCGGTACAGCCCATATTTCTTTTATAAATATGATAAAACTAAAGACTTTTCGGAGATATGAAGGATGCAATACTACTCTATAGGTACTCAAGATTGACATGAGATTGATTTCAATCTCATGTCCCCCCCCCCCCCCCCCCCCCCCCCCCATAGCACTGAGATTCAGTACTTCCTCCACCACTGTTATTTTTTCCCTAAACAAGACAATAATTTGTATTTGTCCAGTAAATGTTTCTTAACGTAAGAATTTTTTGATATTTTGACTGGAAACGAGACACAAACACTAAGTAAGAAGAGCATTTTTCCAGTGTTTATGTAATAAGTATGTGTGACTATCTTCAAACGAACGCACTCCAAATGCATAATAAGGTAAAGAAACGCTAAAAGAATGATTTAATCTTATTTTAGAAATGTTGCCCTCAGCCGTTAGCATAGTTTGGAGAAGTTCAAAGCTGAGGAGAGCAATCAATTCGATCTTATCAAAATGTAATGAGGTGATGGCTAATAGCTATTAGCTTCAGAGCACGGCCAAAGCAGACCGCTTCTACCTTTAGCATGTAAACGTGTGGAAGCTATTCCTCATTAGCACCTCAAAGCGAGCGGCTCCGGCTGGTATTTCCTCCGCTGGCAGGACCTTGAGTTTGACCTCGGGTGTCTGGAGATCGCATATAGCCCCTCATGGGCGCAAAAACATCTTTTACAGGTCTGTCCAAATGCAGATGAGCCTAATCTGGCATCGCTAGCCTGCCCTGTGAATTTAAATGCACTCTATTGATTTTTTTCTCTCTCTCCTTTCCCTTGTTCTCTTGTTGTTTTTTCTCTTTTTTATATATTTATTTCACGTCAATGCTTTCTTTGGAAGCAGCAAGCCTGACAGGTAAGGCTTAGCTGGACTTTATTACTGTTTTCAAGAAAACAACCTGTCTCAGCATAAAGAGAGTTTTAATTAGATGGCAGAGAAACGGCGGGTTCAACCAACGCTGGGCTGTGTGTGGACTCTATCACTCTATCACTCTATCTATCACTCTATCTATCACTCTATCACTCTATATATTACTCTATCACTATCTATCACTCTATCACTCTATATATTACTCTATCACTCTATCTATCACTCTATCACTCTATATATTACTCTATCACTCTATATATTACTCTATCACTCTATATATTACTCTATCACTCTATCACTCTATCTATCACTCTATCACTCTATATATTACTCTATCACTCTATCTATCACTCTATCACTCTATATATTACTCTATCACTCTATCTATCACTCTATCACTCTATCTATCACTCTATCACTCTATATATTACTCTATCACTCGATCTATCACTCTATCACTCTATATATTACTCTATCACTCTATCTATTACTCTATCACTCTATCTATCACTCTATCACTCTATCACTCTATCTATCACTCTATCTATC